>NC_092143.1:62368074-62668574 GCF_043159975.1 Macaca nemestrina | reverse complement strand
TTCATATTATTAAAGAAGAAAAATTTATAATCAATAGAAAATTAGGGAAAAAAGAGTAAATCAAGCTAAAGCAAGCAATAATAAAAATTAAACTAGAAATTGATGAAGTTAAAAATACAATAATGATTTTAAAAATATGAAACCAAAACATTATTATTATTATTATTATCATTGTTATTATTATTATTATTGAGACAGGATCTCACTCTGTGGCCCAGGTCGGAATGCAGTGGCACAATCACCGCTCACTGCAGCTTTGACCTCCTGGACTCAAGTGATCCTCTTGTCTCAGTTTCCTCAGCAGCTGGGATCACAGGCATGCACCACCACACTCAGCTAATTATTTCATTTTTTAAAAATACAGTCAGGGTCTTCCTATGTTGCAGAACCTGGCAAAAACTTACTTTTAAACAAATCAATAAAACTAAAAATATTCTGATCATGCTAGTCAAGAATAAACGAGGACATAATGATCAATATCAGAAATGAAAGAAGACTCATGCCTAGTACTGGCATAAAAGCAGGCTCACTGACCAATGGATCAGGATAGAAGGCCTAGAAACAAACACACATTTACGGTCAATTGATTTTTGACAAAGGTGCCAAGAATACACAATGGAGAAAGGATAGTCTACTTAATAAATGAGGCTGGGAAACTTGGTTATCCGCACGTAGAAGAATAAAATTAAAACCTTAGTTTACATCATGCACAAAAATCAATTCAAAATGGATTAAAAACTTAAACATAAGACCTGAAACTATAAAACTACCAGAATAAAGCATACAGGAAGAACTCCACGACATTGGTGTGGGCAAAAATTTTTTGGATATGACCCCAAAAGCTCAGCCAAGAAAAGCAAACATAGCCAAATAGGATTGTATCAAACTAAAAACTTCTGTACAGCAAAAGAAACAATGAACAAGGTGAAATGATCACCCACAAATTGGGACAAAATATTTGCAACCCACACATCTGATAATCTCCAAAATACATAAGGAATTCAAACAACTCAGGAGCAAGGCAACCCAATTAACAAATGACATCTTAAAAAGGTGATTTCATAGAACTAGAGAGTAGAATAGTGGTTACCAGGTGCTAGGATTTTTGGTGAGGGCGGGAATTTAGGGAGATGGTCAAAGGACATAAAACTTCAGTTAGGAGAAATAAATTCAAGAGATCTATTGTACAAAGTGGTAACTAAGTTAATACCAACATATGGTGTTCTTGAAAATGCTAGGAGAGTGGGTGTTAAGTGTTCTCACCTCAAAAATAACATGAAATAATATGTATTTTAATTAACTAGATTTAGTCATTCCACCTGTATATATATTTCAAAAGATCATGTTGTACACAATAAACACATACAGATTTATCTGTCAATTTAAAAAATAAAATACCAAAATTTGGGCAAAGGACCTAAAGAGACCCTTCTCAAACTGAGACATGCAAATGACCAATGGTTTCATGAGAAAATGCTTAGTATCACTGGTCATTAGGGAGATTCATGTTGAAACCACAATGATTTATCGCCTCACATTTGTTAGAAGGGCATTTATCTATAAATACGTCAATTATTATTTGTCTACTAAAATAAAATTTTAAAATAATTAAATTTAGCAAGGTTGTAGTTTATAAGACCAGTGCAATGAAACAAATTATATTTCTATAAAATGGAAATGAATACTTGAGGAAAAAAAATTAAATTCCAAAAAAAGAAAGAAAGTATTGGCAAGGATGCAGAGAAAAGAGAACTTTTGCACACTGTTAACAGTATTGTAAATTGGTGCTGCCATAATGGAACACAGTATGGAGATTCCTCAAAAGACTGAAACTAGAACTACTATATGATCCAACAATCCCAATTTGGGAAATACATCCAAAAAATTGATATAAGCATGTCAAAGAAATACCTGCACGCCCATGCTCATTGTAGTATTACTCGCAGTAGCCAAGAAAAGAAATCAACCAAAGTGTCTAGCAATAGAAGAATGGATAAATCAAATGTGGTATATACAGGTATACCATGTTTTATCATGCTTTGCCTTGCTGCAATTTCAGATATTGCATTTTTCACAAATTGAAGGTTTGTGGCAACCATACATTAAGCAAGTGTATCAGTGCCATTTTTCCAGTAGCCTGTGCCTACTTTGTATCTCTGGGTCACATTTTGGTAATTATTAAATATTTCAAACTTTTTATGATTGCTATATTTGTTATGATGATCAGTGATCTTGATGTTACTATTGTAATAATTATTTGGGGACACGATGGACCTTGCCCATATAAGATGGCAAACTTAATCCATAAACGTTGTGTGTGTTCTGACTGCTCTAACCACTTCCTGTTCCCCCATCTGTCTCCCTCTTCTCATGTCTCCTTATATGCTAAGACACAATAATATTGAAATTAGACCAATTAATAACCCTACAATGCCCTCTATGTGTAAAAGTGAAAGGGAGAGTCGCTTGTCTCTCACTTTAAATCAAAAGCTAGAAATAATTACATTTAGTAAGGAAAGCATTTCAAAAGCTGAGATAGGCCAAAAGCAAGGTGGGCCAAACAATTAGACAACTTGTGAAAGCCAAGGAAAAGTTATTGAGGGAAACTAACTGCTACTCTAGTGAAGATGTAAGTAATAGGAAAATTAAACAGCCATATTGCTGATATGGAGAAACTTTGAGTGGTCTAGACAGAAGATCAAACTAACCACAACATTCCCTTGAACCGAAGCCTAATCCAGAACGAGGTCTTAATTCTCTTCAATTCTATGAAGGCTGGGAGAGGTGAGGAAGCTGCAGGAAAAAAAAAAGTTTCAAACTAGCAGAGGTTGGTTCATGAGGTTCAAGAGACAAGGCCATCTCTAGAACATAAAAGTGCAAGGTAAAGAAATAAGTGTTGATGTATAAGCTGCAGAAAGTTATCGAAAAGATCTAGCTATGATAATTGATGAAAGTGGCTACACTAAACAACTGATTTTCCATGGAAACAAAACAGCTTTATATTGGAAGATGATGCCCCCTAGGAATCCTAGGGCCCTTAAGAAGTATGCTGAATAATCCAGGCACGGTGGCTCACGCCTGTATTCTCAGTACGTTGGGAGGCCAAGGTGGGCAAATCATGAGGTCAGGAGATCGAGACCATCCTGGCTAACATGGTGAAATCCCATCTCTACTAAAAAATACAAAAAAAGTATCCAGCAGTGGTGGCGGACAACTGTAGTCTCAGCTACTTGGGAGGCTGAGGTAGGAGAATGGCGTGAACCCGGAAGGCGGAGATTGCAGTGAGCCTAGATCATGCCACTGCAGTCCAGCCTGGGCAACAGAGCAAGACTCCGGCTCAAAAAAAAAAAAAAAAAAAAAAAAAGAATTATGCGAATCTACTCTGCTCTACAAATGGAACAACAAAGCCTGGATGACAGCACGTCTGTTTTACAGCATGGGTTACTGAATATTATAAACCCAACATTAAGACCTACTGCTCATATGAAAAAAAGCCTTTTCATATTATGAAAAGATTGACAATGTACCAGGCCACCCAAGAGCTCTGATGCACATGTACATGAGATTAAATGTTCTTTTCCTGTGTGTTAATGCAGCATACATTCTGTAGCCCATGGAACAAGGAGTAATTTTGACTTTTACATCTTATTTTTAAGAAGTACATTTTGTAAGGCCATAGCTTCCATAGATAGTGATTTCTCTAATGGATCTGGGCAAAGTAAATTGAAAACCTTCTGTAAGTATTTACCATTTTAGATGCCTTTAAGAACATAGACTCATGGGAGGAGATTAAAATAACATTAATAGGGGTTTGGAAGAAGTTGATTCAGGCCCTCCTGGATAACTTTGAGGGGTTCAAGACTTCAGTGGAGGAAGGAACTGCAGATGTAATAAAAAATGCAAAAGAATTAGAATTATACATAGAGTCTGAATATGTGAATAATTACTGTAATCTTATGATAAAATTGTAATAAATGAAGAGCTGTTTCTTAAGGATGAGCACAGAAAGTGGTTTCTTGAGATGGAATTTACTTCTGGTAAAGATGCTGTGAACATTGTTGAAATGAAAACGAAGAGTTTGAATATGACATGAACTTAGTTGATAAAGCAGCAGCAGGGTATGAGAGCATTGCCTCCGATTTTGAAAGAAGTCCTACTGTGGGTAGCACGCTATCAAACAGCATCACATGGTACAGAAAAATCTTTCATGAAAGGAAGAGTCCATTGACACGGCCAACTTCATATTTGTTCTGTTTTAAGAAATCACCACATCTACCTCCACCTTCAGCAACTACCATCCTGATCAGTCAGCAGCCATCAATGTTGAAGCAAGACTCTCTACCAGCAGGAAGATTATAACTTGCTGAAGGCTCAGAGTATCATTGGTATTTTTTGACAATAAATTATTTTTAAATTGAGGTATGTACATTGTTTTATAAGACATAATGCTATTGCACACTTAATAGATTGCAGTGTCATATGAATATAACTTTTATAGGAACTGGGAAAACAAAAAAAATTGTGACTCATTTTATTGCAACATTTGCTTTGTTTCAGTTGTCTAGAACTGAATTTACAATATACGTACACCTGTATACACAATGAAATACGATTCAACTTTAAGAAAGAACAAAATTCTGTCATTTGAGACCACATGGGTATGTATAGAGGACACTATGCTAAGTGAAATAAGCCAGGCACATAAAGACAAATACTGCAAGATCTCATTTACTTGTGGAATCTTGAAAGCGTTGAATTCATAGAAATAGAGAGTAGAATGATGGTTATCAGTGTCTGATGGGAAAGACAAGTGAGGTAATGAGTAGTTACTGATCAAAGGGTACAAAATTTTAGCTAGTTAGGAGGAATAAGTTTTGAAATCCATTGCACAGCACTGTGATTAAAGTCAATAGCAATGTATATTTCAAAAGTACTAAAAGTAAATTCCAAATGTATCATCACAAAAAATCTCCAGTAAGTGAGGTGGTGGATATGTTAATTAGCTTGATTTAATCACTCCACATTTTTTTGTGTGTATATCAAAATAACACATTATACTCTGTAAATGTAACACATTTATGATTTTTAACTAAAAATATTATAAATGTTAAAGATTTAAGAAGGGAGAGACACCATAAAAATTCTATTTCTGCAAATTTATAACGTGGATAGAATGAACCACTTTCTCCAAGACACGAAGTACAAAAAATTCATGAAAGAAATAGATAATTTGAATAGATTTTCATTGTTTAAACGAGTGAAATTGGTAATAACCTTCTAAAAAAATGACATCTTGCCAATTTCAGTTTCACTGTTTATTTTGATCAAACATTTAAGGAAAAAATAATACCTGTTGTCCAAAATTTCTTCCAGAAAAAGAAGCAAAGGACATACTTCCTAACTCGTTCTTTGAGGCCAGCATTATGCTAATACTAAACCAAATGCAGAATGCATAAGAAAACTATAGACCAATATCTCTCATGAACACAGAGGCACAAACCATCAGCAAAATATTAGCAACCCTAATACAATAATGTGTTAAATTTATTATAGACCACATCCAACTGGGATTTATTTCAGGTACAAAGGCTAGTTCAATTTTCAAAAATCAATTTTTCTCACTTTCCAATACACTAACAATGAATCAAAATTTGAAGTTAAAAATACATTTACAATAGCATCCAAAAATATGCAACATGTATACATCTAACAAAATAAGTAAGAATCTGCATACTGGCACTACAAGGAAAATCTAAATAAATGGAGATATATCGTGTGATCATGGATTGGAAAACTCAATATTGTTAAGACATCAGTGCTTCCAAACGTGACCTATCAATTTAATGCAATTCCATCAAAATCTTCACAAGATATACTATAAATATTAACAAATTCACAAAGGCTATTCAGTGGAGAAGAGGTGGCCTTTTAAACAAGTGGTACCTGAAAAATTTGACACCTACAAATAAATAAACAAACCTAGACACAGACCCTACAATTCATTAAAAAAAAAACTGGAAATGGGTAAGAGACCTAAATGTAGAATGTAAAACTATATGATTTGAAGAAGTAAGCATATGAGGAAATCTTTGTGATCTTGGAGTTGGATACATGTTTTAGATGCAATATAAAAGCATGATCCATAAAATAAACAATTGTTCATCTGTACGTTACAATTAACAATTAAATAACGAAATTTATTCAATTAGATTTCTTAAAACTAAAAACTTCTACTTCCTGAGACACTGTTAAGAGCATGGAGTAACAAGCCACAGACTGGGAGAGCACATTTGCAAAACATGTATCTATGAAAGAAGTCAGATCAAAACATGGAGAGAACATTTACCAGTCAAAAGGAAAAGAAAAAAATAAATCTGCCTAATTAAATGTGTGAGCCAAATATGTGAATAGCTACCGCTCCAAGGAAAATATACAAATTGCAAATAAGTATGTGAAAGATGGTTTACATCACGTTATTAGGAAAATGCAAATTCAAAGAAAAATGAGACACCACGGCATACTTATAAGTGGCCTAAATCCAAAAATTGAAATTCAAATTTCTGCTGAGGACACAAAATGACAGGAACTCTTCTTCATTGTTGATGGGAATGCAAAATAGTTTAGTCACTTTGGAAGACACTTCGGTAGTTTCTTATATAGATAAATATAACCATACCATATAATTCAACAACTGACTTGAAATAAAGGAAGCTGGGTGTGGAATATATGAGAATTCTCTATATTATCTCTGAAATTTTTCTGTAAATCTTGAACTATTCTCAAATTAAATGTGCATTTAAAAGTTGAAATTTATATTATTTTTAATCAAAATCAAATTTCCAAAGTACCTAACAATGTATCAAGGAAAGATACAATTTTTTTTGGTAAATTATAAAACTGCAGTACTATTCATGATAGCAAAGACATGGAATCCACCTAAATGCACATTAATGATAGACTGGATAATGAAAATGTGATAGATAAACACTATGGAACACTATGCAGCCACAAAAAGAACAAGATCATTTCCTTTGCAGGAAGATGGATGGAACTGGAGGCCATTATTCTTAGCAAACTAACACAGGAACAGAACCAAATACTGCATGTTCTTATAAGTAGTAGCTAAATGATGAGAACACATGGAAACACAGTGGGACTTTTCAGAGGGTGAAAGGTGGGAGGAGGGAAAGGATCAGGAAAAATAAATAATGGGTATTGGCTTAATACCTGGCTGATAAAATAATATGTGCAACACACGCCCCTGACTCAAGTTTATCTGTGTAACAAACCTGCACATGTACCCCTGAACTTAAAATAAAAGTTAAGAAAACTTCAAGTCATTAATAAAGAATAGAATAAGTAAATATGTATACCATATTCATCAATATTTAAAACAACAAATATTTTAGAAGTGATGCAAATCTTCCAAATTATAATATATAAATTAAATTTAAATTAAACTGAAATCTCTAGAGTATGTATACATGTTTGTGTGTGTGTGTGAATGTGTGTTTTGTTAATTGTTATGGTTTTATCTTAAAACATTTGTGGACGTTTTAAGAATGGCTAAGAAAAAAATTGGCAAAACGAAAAGAAAAAAAAAAAGAAATAGGAATTATATTCCAGAAACTTGATAGAATACACAAAATAATAATTTCAAATGTTTGTTAGTCATAGAATAACAGACCCAAACATGGAAAAACTGAACAATAAAATTAATGGTGTTGGGACAATTAGTTATCCAAATGAATAAAAACTACAGCTGAATTCTTACTCCATATTACTCAAATAGCCTATTTCTCATAGGTTGAATACTCAAATGGGAAAAGTAAATCTTCAAAATATTTAGAATGCATAGAAAAATATATTTTTATAGATTTATGTTTTAGAAGACTTATTTTAAAACTCCCTAAATACACAAATTATAAAGGAAGCAACTGATAACATTGGTATATTAAAACACAAAGCAAAACAAAAGACTAAAATGAAGTAAACCACAGAATTAGAGAGGATATATGTAACATATATAACTGATAGAATATTAAGATGTAGACTACAAAAATTAAATGCTACAACCCCCAATGAAAAAACAAATATTTACCCTAAGGGAATAAAGGGAGAATATAAATAAGAAGTAATGAACAAAAGCTCTTATGTCAAATGTCATGATAATACAGATAAATCATACTGATTCAAGTTAAAATAGTAATGTAATATAACTTTGGGAAATTTTTTAAAGAACTGAAAATTCTAAGTGTAGGTGGTACTACAGAAAAATGAAAGCTCTTATACACTTTTGATCAGACTGTAACATAATATAATAAATTTAGAAACTAAGTGTAGTAGCGTGTACTCACAGAACATTAATGCCATTCCTAAGAACCTAAAGCAGAGGTTCTTTGTCCTGGAATTATATCAGAACTTGTAAAAACAACAATCTTCTGTGACATCCCAATTAACACAGAATCTCCAGTGATGGGGTTTAGGTCATCAAAGTTATTTAATATTGATCCATAAAAAGAATCTAAGAGTCCAAAGTCCAAAGAACCTGGAGTCTGATGTCCAAGAGCAGGATTAATGGAAAGAAGCATCCAACAAGAGAAAAAGATGAAAGCGAGAAGCCTCAGCAAGCCAACTTATCCCACCTTCTTCTGCCTGCGTTCTTTTAGCCATGCTGGCAGCTGATTGAATGGTGCCCACCCACATTGAGGGTGGGTCTTCCTCTCCCAGTCCACTGACTCAAATGCCACTCTACTCTGGCAACAAACTCACAGACACAACAGGAAATAATACTTTATTAGCCATGAAGCCATCCTTTAATCCAATAAGTTGATACCTAATACTAACCCTCGCAAATCCAATACCTGTCAGCTTGGCACCCATACACATCTCCTGAAATTATACTTAATCTCCAAATAAAGACAATAATAAGATCATAATTATGCCTAACATAACACAGCTATCCTTTATACAATGGGAAGCACACTAATCCTTAGCTTAAATGCTATTACATAAAGTTAACAACACCTAAATGTTGATATGAAGTCAATAAATCTTATGTCATATTATATAGGAGAAAGAAAAGACAAAATGAAAATATTTTCTTAGTACAAGCATATATATGCACAAACATATTCTTAATAAAATAGGGAGGAAATACTCATGACGATGACAGTCCTCGTTTCTGCAACTGGTATTGATAACCAGGTATTGGTCATGGTTTTTTACTTGGTGAAGTGCCCCAAACTTTCATTGCTGAAGCTTATGGGCCATTTGTAGCCCTGTCTGAATTGAATTGTTGTAGTTTCTCATTGACCTTAATCACAAGGCATGGTAGTACAAAGAGACACCCTAAGGGATCTCCTATATTTCAGTGATACTCTGCCTTTCCTCCATTGTGGAGTAGTAGTCTGATTTCATCTTGATCGTCTGGGTCAGTCACCCCAGACAACATTGGAACTTCCTTCTTAACCTGTTGATTTAAAGACAGGAGGAGCCCAAAGTGGCCAGGTGGTAACCTTAACTTCCAGCTTAATAGAATCATTTTGTGTCCAGGTGGTGGCATTCCTCCCTCTGGAACTAAGGCCTGTAGGCCAGCAGGATGTAATGTAGTGGGAACAGGAAGCAAAAATTTTGCTACTGGGTCACTAGGGGTGATGATGAGTAGTGCCACTTTCACTTTCACTCCTTGACTCCTGGACCCATGAATCCTGGCTATGGGAGAAACAGTACCGTACATTGGATGCAGATTCAGAGTATACACAGCCTTCTGGAGAATTTGCCCTAGCCCTGCAAAGTATTGTCACCTAATTGGCATTGTAATCGTGACTTCAAAAGGCCATTTCACCATTTTATCAAGGCAGCTGCTTCAGGATGAAGGAGAACATGGTAAGACCAGTAAATTCCATGAGTATGAACCCGCCGCCACACTTCTTTAGCTGTGAAGTGAATGCCTTCGTCAGAGGCAATGCTGTGTGGAATACCATGACAGGGGAAAAGCATTCTGTGAGTATATTCATGGTAGTCTTGGCAGAAGCATTGTGTGCAGGATAGGCATCCATATCCAGAGTAAGTGTCTATTCTAGTGAGGACAAACCACTGCCCTTTTGGGTAACTCGATATTTGGGCTGGAGTAACACACCCAAATAAGGAATGTGTTGCCTCCAACATCCAAATAGGCCTACTAGGCATTATGCCTTTTTCATGGTTGTAGGAGGAACCAAATGCAACAACTACCGCCACTGGACCCCTAAAAATTTCACTGAGTTAGAAGGTCCCTGAATTTTAGTTGGATTTATTTCCCATCCTTTGGAACACAAATATCTCACCAATAAGTCCAGTGTGGTTGCTACTTCTTGCTCACTGGGTCCAATCAACATAATGTCATCAATATAATGAACACGTGTGATATCTTGTGGAAGGAAAAAGCTATCAAGATTGCTACAAACAAGATTATGACACAAAACCAGATAGTTGATATACCCTGAGGTAGGACAATGAAGGTATGTTGCTGGCTTTGCCAGCTGAGGAAAAATTGCCTCTGGTGGGCCTTACGAACAAGAATCGTGAAAAAGGCATTTGCCAAATCAATGGCTGCATACCAAGTACCAGGAGGTTTGTTAATTTACTCAAGCAATGAAACCACATCTGGTACAGCAGCTACAACTGGAGTCACCACTTGGTTAAGCTTATGATAATCCATTGTCATTCTCCAAGATCCATCTGTCCTCTGTGCAGGCCAAATGGGAGAGTTGAATTAAGATGTGGTGGGAATCACCACTCCTGCGTCCTTTGAGTCCTTGATGGTGGCACTGATCTCAGCAATCCCTCCAGGGATGAGATTTTGGTTTTGATTTACTATTTTTCTAGATAGAGGCAGCTCTAATGGTTTCCATTTGGCCTTTGCCACAATAATAGCCCTCACCCTACTGGTCAGGGAGCCTATGTGGGGATTCTAACTACTAAGTATATCTATGCCAATTATGCATTCTGGCACTTGGAGAAGTGACCACAGGATGAGTCCAGGGACTGACTGGACCCACTGTAAATCAGACTTGAGCTACAACTCCATTAATTACCTGACATTCATAATCCCCTACTCTAACTTGAGGGCCACAGTGACATTTTGGGTCCCGCAGAATCAATGTCACCTCAGAATCAGTGTTCAGTAGTCCCTGAAAGGTCTGATTATTTCCCTTTCCCCAGTGCTCAGTTACCCTGGTAAAAGGCCGGAGGTCTCCTTGGGAAAGATGGGAGAAAGATTAACAGTATGAATTGTGGGTAGTGTAGTGGGGGTTCCTCAAAGGGACCTGGCCTCCCCTTCATTCAAGGGGTTCTGGATCTGTGAACTGACTCAAATCTGGAAATTGACTGAGGGGTGGTGATTCGCTATGTTTATAATTCAAATTAGTCTTTTGTCCACTGGACCTGGAGGTTTTCTGCTTATATAAATTAAGTAAGAGTGTAGTAGGCTTCCTATCGATTTGACTTCTAGGAACACTGTGATTAATTAGCCAATGCCAGAGCTCTGCATGAGTCAGACTACTCTGATTGCTGCTTTGCCTTGCCGTCCACTATGGTAACTATGACCACCTTGCTTCTGACGGTTGAGTGCCACCACCAGAGAAGAGCAATCATAGAGCTCTTCAAGGATGCAGGCACTCCCCTCACAAATCTATTTCGCATGGTATTGGTGAAGGGTATGTCTTCTGGACTCTCTCTGTTGGGATAAGTAGGTCTAAAATGACAAATCCAATCTGGCATTCCAATATCCCTAAGCCTTTAGATCCCTTCCTGTACACTAAACCAAGGAAGATCGGGCATTTTCAGCTTGCTCACAGTGAGACATTTCTGATCCATGTTTCAGCTGACCAAGAAAATAAACTTAGAATCTTTTTTAACTTCACAAGCTGCAACACTAAATGCACCTAATATTAATCATCACAATGTCATAGTATTGAACTTTCTGAGAATGGTTCGTTTCCTTATTTGGGTTTTACTCTGACTGTTAAACAACAGTATTGAACATATTGATGATTTAAGAAAACTGTAGTAATGACACAGATGAATAAGTAACAGACAAGTGAACAACCGAGGGGGTTACAGAAATAACTTATAGACTGGAAATAAAAACAGGAAAAAAGAAAGATTTTAGACAAGAATATTAGAGGACTTTAAATAAAATAGCACAATGGAGTTATGAGTAGAGAGACCACAAATGTAACACAAAAGCCTCAGTAACTTGCTTACCTGGGAAAAGCCTAAGCACAGGTTGGAACTCGAGATGGTGTACATTAATATATAATTTTAATATGCAACCCCATGAAAACTAATTTGCATGTTATAATTACCTTTCCAACTGTCTTTCATGAGATAACTACACCGCCATTAACAAAACTTTAATGTATCACTTTTTTTCTACTAAATAAATTTGCTTTACAGTATTGCTTACTATTTCTAAGGAAATGGCAAAACCCCCTCATGCTTCATTAAGCAGAAATAATTGGGAATATTTGGACTTTTGATTTTATTGTGAAAGAATACTTCATAGCAGTAGCTAAATTAATGACATTGTTTTTCAAATAGCTGCTGCACAATAACTCACTTCTTATTAAAATTCTTCATTTTAGTTAAATTAGGTCTTGGCTTGTGTGAAGCTAGCTTTGTGGCTCTCAAGAAGAGAAATGATAAGAACACAGGAAGTGCAGAGGAAGATTACTCGTTATACCTAATTCATCTTCTGATATGCTAGTTCCTATCGTTTCTGAAAAACGGAAGGAATCAATCCACTTGCATACAAATAAAAATGCAAAATCTGTGTTCCCCAACCTCTGGGAAAAATTAACTTCCAGATACATTTAAATACTGGAGAGAAAAGAAAAATAAATAGCTGTTTATACAAAAAATTATTCTCAACAGGCAAAAATCAGAGATAACTGGGCTTTTAGAGGTAAATATAAATGACAAGCAACCGATGTGAAATTTAAAGGAAGTGTTATTTCGGCAAATTCTTGCCTGCCTGATAAATAATCTGCTACTTAATCTGTTGACTTGGTATTTCCACTCTAATCTACTACTGAGGTCTGAGTGATCTATGTCCTAACTCAACTGGCAAAGTCTCTATCACCAATTAAAGCAAACCAACGTGGACTCCCACTTCCACCTTCACCTTCATGCTCTTAGAGAATGTTCTCCACCTTCACAGGTTGGAATCTTCCGGTTCTCTGAGGCTGACTCAAATTCCAATTACTTTGGACTACTCCCTCTTCTTTGAAGAAATCTTATTCTTCTGTTGTTACAACAGAACTTGGCCCTAGAACACATGAACACATTGGGGGAAACATCATACAGTGGGTTCTATTAGGGCCGTTGTGGGAGGGAGAGCATCAGGAAGTACAGCTAATGAATACTGGGTTAATGCTTAAGTAATGGGTAGATCTATGCAGCAAATCCCCATGGCACACATGTTTACTTATGTAACAAACCTGCACATCCTGCCCATATACCCTGGAACATAAAATAAAGGTTGATGGGAAAATAAAGGACTTGCTCTTATTTATAACCTGGTCATTTCCCAGTATATAAAAGTGTTTAATAAATAATTTTTTCATAGAATGGAATACTCCAGTTAAGTAAAAGATATTTTACTTAATTTGAGCCTGATGGTCAAAATACAGAAAATGGCACATAAAATGACTTTCAATATGTACCTCATAATTATAACTGTTATTGTATTATGTAAATATGTTCCATGTAAGTTTTCCTTTTTCCTATTGGCATAAATTACTGATAATATTTTCTTTCCCACCTTAGTTATTGCTTGATAAATGAGTGGGAAGAAGTAGAGAAATTGAAGACATCTTATAATTAATATTATTTTCATATTGTGTACTGAATAATTTATTTGTTAAGAAACAAAAACCTATGTTTTTGTGTTAATCACTTGAAAATTGTTATAAATGGTGAGGTCCTTTTTCTAAATTATTTATGTTTGTTTTTGCTACCTTTTTCTATTTATCGTTAAGGTAAACAGGTCATTGAAATAGCACTTCTGAATCCACAGTAAGCCTGACATTATTGACTATAGTTTTAAAGGCACTATTTTCTGTTTATATGAGTAAGAATTTTACAAATATCTATTATTAGAGCAAAATATCATAAAATGCAAGAAATTTAGAAATAAATTAAGTGCATCTCTTTTAGATAAAGGACAAGGAAAGAATAAGAGAATTCACAAAAATTACACCCAGATGAGTTTTGGCTCAACCCATGGTCTCTGACTCTGTTTGCCAGAGGAGACTTTAATTTATTTGTGTAAACACATGTTTTTCTTAAGGAACACTTATATACACTGTTGGTGGGAGTGTAAACTAGTTCAGCCATTGTGGAGGACAGTGTGGTGATTCCTCAAAGACATAGAGAGAAATTCCATTGACCCAGTGATCCCATTTCCAGGTATATACCTGAAGGAATATAAATCATTCCACTGTAAAGACACATGCACGCGTATGTTCATTGCAGCACTATTCAAAACAGCAAAGACATGGAATCTACCTAAATGCCCATTAATGATAGACTGGATAAAGAATATACACCATGGAAAAATATGCAGCCATAAAAAAGAACAAGAAAAAGAACAAGACTACGTCCTTTGCAGGGACATGGATGGAGCTGGAAGCCATTATCCTTAGCAAACTAACATAGAAAGAGAAAACCAAATATCGCATGTTCTTACTTATAAGTGGGAGCTAAATGATGAGAACACATGGATATATAGAGGGGAACAACACACACTGGGGACTTTCAGAGGGTGGAGGTTGGGAGGAGGAAGAGGATCAGAAAAAATAAATAATGGGTACTAGGCTTAATGCCTGGACAACGAAATGATTTGTACAGAAAACCCCCATGACACAAGTTTACCTATGTAACAAACCTTCACCTGCACCCCTGAACCTAAAGTTTCTTTTAAAAAGGGAAATATTTTTCTTATTTGATGTTATCAATTTTTATGCATTTTCCTCAGTCTGGCAGTTGAAACTCATTCACATTCACAACTGTCTCTTCCTATGGATATCTCATCACACTACAGATTGCACAATCTTGAGTACAATCTTGAGATTAATCATTATGATTCTGGAAACAGACCACCTGGGTTTGAATCCTGGGTATGCAAGCCTCAGCTTTGTCACCTTGCCCAAGAATGTACTTTGTAAAATTGTTTCTAATATTATAGTAAAAAAGAAAATGTATTTAAAGTTTGACTTAGACATGTGAACACTATTAGCATTGAATGAATGTTATTAAAAGTCTGGATTTTTTCCTAGATTTCTTCAATATCTAGTTTTACAGCAATTTACTTGTTCTTCCATTGGATATTCTCGTGAATCAATCCCCATTTTTCTACTACGACAGTCAATTATTTGGCTTAGGGGAACTTTTTAATTATGTGCAAACTATTGCAACAGCCCTCTTACTGGTCTAATATAACACCCCCTGCAATCTGATCCTCTCCTGCTGCCAGAATGGTCTTTCTAAAAGGCATATCTGATGTCCAGTGAAGATATAACAAACAATTCACACTTTGATACCCTACCCTGCCTCAGGCACTTAGAAGGAATATATAAAATTCACAAAGAGAAACCACTGAGACATAACTTCTCTCAAAAAAGATAAATAATTTAACAGGTTGTAAAATGGACAAGAAATTCAAAGCCCTAAGAGGGGCTGGCATGGACCTCCTGACTTTCAGGGATGAAAGCTGGAAGTGAGTTTGAGACCACTGCTGGAGGCCCTGGCTCAAGAAGGGTTTCAGGAGCTTCATAGAAAGTTGTGGCAAGGACAAGTTTTTCCCTACAACTGGGGATTAAATAAAGAAGCTATAGACTAGTTTCTTATTGTGTTGAGATATCCTCAATGCAAGCACAAGACAGGAGGCTCTAAACACGTAAGACCTAAACACGTAAGACTTGGCTCTCTACTGAAATTCGAAGAAGTGGGATTAGTGCGAACAAGATATGAAAAATCCTCCCACTTAAAAACACTCGGAAGTGCTGCACACTGCATAACAAACATCCTTGAAAATGCGTAGCTAGCTGTCTCTCTCTCTCTCTCTCTCTCACTCTCTCTTTCATATAAACTCACACACCCACAATACACATAGGGAAACTCCCAAAAATCAAGTAGAAGCATAGATCTGGAAATCAGGAACAGTCAAAAAGTTTGGAAGCTGCAGGGTTGAAGGTCACACAGGAAAGACACAATCTTTGCTTTAGAGAGTTCACTGACAGGGTGGCAATTTAAGGCGATGATATCAATTTAGGATTTTATATATGATTGTAATTATGAGTGGAATACGCAAGAATTAAAACAAAGAAGTCCCAGTTTAACAACTGATCTTTGTATTCATAACCATCAATACAGTAACAACACCAATAGTTGTAGCTAAATTTATTGAGCGCTTACTATGAACAAGGCACTGCTCTATGTGTTTTACAATTAATGCTAACAACACACTGTAAAGTGGGTGTTACTATTACCCTCACTCCACAAATGGGGAACGTTGCATGAGTCAAGACTTCTTGATTTTGATAGTTGAGGGGAGACAGTGGGAGGATGGCATGTCTGTCTAGCTAGCTAGCTATATTTATATATCCACCAATTCTCATGGGCAAGTTGCAAATGCACAATGACTATACAGCCAATTATATTTTTTGTTTAATACAGTATTTCAGTCTGTTTTATTCAAAATAATATAATTTAACTGCTTACTCTTTATTCCTCTAACACCATCCTCATAAATCCTGAACTAAATGGTATCCTTGAGTCTCAGGGCATACAGCCGTCATATTGCCCTAGAAAATTCCTACAGGGTAAACTTGCTATGCTCTCTTGGCAGATAGCAACTATTGAAAATCAAATGCTTACATGTCAGACAAATTCACTCTGTGCAGTGCTCTGCTGGATGAGTTAATTGCCTTTTGTGTGGTTCTGCGTGAACTGTCGGTCCGCAGTGGCATATTACTGAGAAGAGAGAGAATAGTGGTTTCAGAAACATTTTAGGAAAAGTTTCTACTTGCTACTTAAGTGGGATGTCTAAAAGTGAGTCTCATCTTTTCTGTAGAGAGATAATAACTAAAACATTGATTAGGTAAAAATGAATATTAGCACCATCATCACAACTATTAAGTTTCTTTATGTCTCACAGGTGTTTTTCTCTAGAGTACAATTGTTCTGTCTTCTAAGAAATACAATATTCTTATAATACACTGCTGATACTAGTAGTTTTCTGAAATATTTTCATCCATTTCGTGTATTAATATAATGAAGGATAATTAGAAGTTGCCAGCCAGACTGTCTTGTTCTAATACCCTAGTACACGATGAAACACTTTTGCATACCTAGGTAGGATGCAAAGACTTCTTTAGGGTTTGGTGGATTTCTTTTGTCACAATCACAGGCAGTGAAGTACAGTGGAATTCAGATGAGATTTAGAGTTAGACAAGGCGGGATTGGATCCTGGATCCACTAGCTGCAGTCTGTGTGATTTAAAACAGACCTGAAGGCTGCTGTGACGGGTAAGTTAGGTAATGTTTCTGAAAACAATATACACCTCCGTGGCCTCGTAGTAGTATTTACAAATTATTTCTTCAATTTAACTGAGATTTATCTTGGCAAAAATAATTGTTTTTAAGTTTAATTTTTATTATAAAGTAGAATTTTTTGATGGATAAAATATGAATAATTCATTTTCACACAAAGCAATATTTGACTCACATAAAAAAAATTACACTCCCTATTCTGGAAATCAATGAAAATATTCTTAAAAAAATAGTTATTCGATGATTTAACAAATGAGTGAATATTTATCTAAAATTTAATCAATGAAAGTATAGAGTTGCCAACAATTTAGTGTAGTTTGTTTCTTATTTCATTAATATGTGACATTATGAATACTGAATCAATAAATATATAGCAGATTTCCTATTTTTCAAATGTGTGTGTGTGTGTTTAGGGATGGGGTGCTTCTTTGTAAACCATGACTTATAAATCTTTAGTGTACAATGAATGCTAGAGAGAATTTGGCTTATTTATATCTCGTGATAAGGACACTGCAGTTAAGAGTCACACACATTTATACAATTATACAGTAGTGCTTGATTGGAGACTGACAGGGAGCTGTCCTCCCTTGCATCTCCACAGTGCTCCCCAAAAGATTCTATATAGCCCCAGATAATCTGAGAAAACAATTTGAAAATATTAATTTTATCTCTTCCAGCCACAAAAATTATTGATTATTCAACTCTATAAATTGATGTGTCATAAAAAGTATAGGGTGATTTAAGACCACTAATCCCAGCACTTTGGGAGGCCGAGACGGGTGGATCACGAGGTCAGGAGATCGAGACCATCCTGGCTAACACGGTGAAACCCCGTCTCTACTAAAAAATACAAAAAAACTAGCCGGGCGTGGTGGCAGGCACCTGTAGTCCCAGCTACTCGGGAGGCTGAGGCAGGAGAATGGCGTGAACCTGGGAGGCGGAGCTTGCAGTGAGCTGAGATCCGGCCACTGCACTGCAGCCTGGGCGACAGAGTGAGACTCCGTCTCAAAAAAAAAAAGAAAAAAAAAAAAAAAAAGAAAAAAAGGTATAGGGTGATTTTATATTTCAAAATAATATAAACAATTAAAAACCCTACATAATACCAATGAAATGAAGACAAAAAATTATGTGAATTGCCTCCCTGGCTACATTCAATAGTAGTAACAAAAAAACTTGAGGAAGCAGAGTTTTATCATAAGAGCAGCTGCAGGATGTAGAAGTATCAGATCATCTAAAGATGATATTCATCTTACATTTTGAGCATGAAACACTACTTCTTGATTTATTAAAATTGATGGAATCTTAACCCAGCAATAAAAATTATCTTAATTTTAAGGCATCTTGAAGACAGTAATATATTAATGTTTAACAGAATTTTTTATACATTATAACATGTCCCATGTCCCATGTCCTATATAACACGTTTAAATGGAAGAAATCACTGCATGGGTGTAGTTTTACAGTATACTTAGACAAACTACTTTTTTTTATTTTTTATTTTTAAGACGGAGCCTTGCTCTGTTGCCCAGGCTGGAGTGCAATGGCACGATCTCTGCTCACTGCAGCCTCTGCCTCCTGGGTTCAAGTGATTCTCCTGCCTCAGCCTCCTGAGTAGCTGGGATTACAGGCATGCACCACCACTCCCGGCTAATTTTTTGTATTTTTAGTAGAGGCGGGGTTTCACCATGTTGGCCAGGCTGGTCTCCAACTCCTGGCCTTGTAATCCACCCACCTCGGCCTCCCATAGTGCTGGGATTCCAGGCATGATAGACAAACTAAATTTTTAAAGAAGGGATTAAAGCTGCTGATGCATCTCATTGTGAGAATTAGTGAAACTTCCATGACTCATATAAACACAGGTTTACTTTCCAGGCTTTTCCTGGCCTCACTTTTTACAAGTGAGAAACTACTGCATAATAAGTCATTTTATCACTGGGAAGGAGAATTCAGCTCAGCAAGGGTAATTTCTGAACTTTTTAAAAATATATTAAGTATAAAGTAAATAGTGTGTTTTTACTGGGTAATGTGCAAACAGTTGCTCAATTAAAATTGTGTTTAATAGATGTTCTACTATTAATAAATCTATTTATATCATTTATGAACATAAGTAGTTTGCATTAATCTAGAAAAGCTAGTGCCAGATTTCTGAATTAATGTATTTAAACATGAGCTAAAAGATGGGTTAAATTTTATATATCAATTCTATTAATTGATGGCAAGCAGAACTCTGTGTTGAAAGGTTCTTAAGGGCTTAGGTTAAGGGAATAATATGTCTGTCTATATAATGAAGAAATATCGGGAGATATGTCACATACCTGGTTCAAAAGAATTACCGATGACGAAAAACATTTATCTGAGTGTTTGAAAAAAAGATTCACACGCACATATGTAGAAACAATGTTGCTTCTTTGTTATTATTATTATTATTATAACTACTTGGCTCTTTTCCTCAGGAGTGCACATGGGTTTTTGTATAACACAGTTAAAACATCTACATTTGGACTACGATCGAGATTAAGCTCTTAAAACTCCATGCGCTTTTCCAATAAAATTCTTAATTTCAGATTCACAGCTCCTACCTGGCAAGAATAATTATTTATTTCTTGTAGGATTCCTTGTGCACATAATAAGCGGGACTTTTTGTTATGAGGAGGTGTATTTGTATATGTTTTGTGTGGGTGTGTATACTTAAACACACACAAAATGAACATATATACACACACACTTTGGACATGACACATGTATTTTTGCCTTAGTACAGCAGTAAGTGTGCCACTTCAGTGGACAATGGGAGGTTATACAAGCCATGGAGGTCTACTAAATACATGATTTTCCTTTGTGAACCTTTTAAGGAGAATATATAGAATGTTTTTCAATTTGAAGCCAACTATTGTAAATATGTGTCTTATAATATCACCATGGTTTTTATAGTTGATATTATTATCTTACTCATATCATGCCTTACAGAATTTTATTTCTTCATTTTCCCTTATTTTAGCAAGTTAAATTTGTAGGCAATGTACACGAGGTTCCTGAAAAATTCATTTCTATGGAACCAATGATAGGTATGCTTTAAGTTTGTCTACTCCATATGAACATATTTATCTCTACAGAAGCTGACTTCAATTTTCAGAGTTGTTTATGTTCAAATTTCAGATCCACCAGCCTTAAATAATATGTAATTTTAGGTAAACTACTTAAACGTGATTTAGCTAACCTGTAAAACATGAATGATAAAAGTAAATATTTCCTACTCATAAGCTATTATGAGGATTCAATTGGATGACCAATGTAAAGTGGTAATCAGAATTTGGCATACAGTAAACAAAGACATGGTTGGAATTATCATAATAGAAAAACTGTCTTCCTAACTCAGAGGTAAGGCAATGAATTTTCAATATGAAACGTGAGTTATAATTTTCTTTATATTTTAAGCTGTTGAGAACTATAACCTGCAGTTGAGCTTCAGACTGCAGTTTCACCATCACATTTATTTATCTATCTCCTCTTTTCTGGGATAAATTTCCCCTACCATGTTTCAAAATCAAAAAATGTCCCAATTAGAAGCTGCCCTTTCTGTGCCAGATAAGACAGTAGTCACATACAACCATTAATTGCAAAATTGTATTTGGTAGAAAATATAATTCATAGCATACAAGTTACTTTAGAGGCAGTATCTGAAATACTCTAAAGTTATTTGATGTTAATGACAAAAAGTTGTACATTTTAACATAAATTGTTTTGTTCACTTTTAATTAACTATTCTCTAATCATTGATATTCAGAACTATGGTTCCCTGACTTACCAACTCCCAGAAACCTTTGTGTAATGATTCTGCGGTGTTATCTACTCATAAACACACCTTAAGATTATCTTTTGACTTATCTGTCCTTCTAAAGGAAGACAATAAAGCATTAATAGTGGCTTGCTATGGCTATAAACAGGTCCTAAATCCTTTAAACAAATGGTTACAATCTCATTGTCTCATCTGCTTATTGGTGCTATAGCTTCCTGTCATCTGAGTGCTGTTGAACTTGTAGTGTCTCAGAGTCACAGATAAGCTTTCAAGAGTGGAGATAACTTTTATTTGTTATGGGCACTAAAGCCAGAGTCTCCTCTGACAATCTGACAGGGAGGCATCTGAGGATGCAGATCCAGTCAAGCAGAACATACATGGAAGTAGTGTCTGAAGGGCAAGGCACTGGAGGCATAGGCCGTATAAAACTGACACAGTAAAATTATATGGCAATGAGAGAAAATTAGAGAACAAGGAACAAAGGCTAAAACAGATCCTGTCACGGAAAGTTGCACTAGTAAACATAAATCTACCCAAAGCCTCTCTGATAATGTCTGTTCAACATAGTTTCAATGAAAACAATTAACTAGTATTATATTTCTCATCCCTACTCTTCTGTATATGTTCTTACAGTGTGTTTACATAGTCAATCTTTATGTGCTTAACACACAAGTAAACTCTGAATTTTCCTGCATAAAACATTAAATTCTATCCTGGTAAGCAATTACAGCAATTAGCACCTTTTACCATCAGGCATTTTTCCTGTGTCTGCCCAAAGTGCTCATATATTAGGCCAGTCATAACTTGCAGTTGTTTAATGCCTGTATGTTGTTTTTTTAGGAGATATACTTGAATACATGCCAAGGAGAATTAATTACGGTTGCTTGAAAACAAAACAATTAAGGATATCTATAAATGCATTAAATATATGTAATATTTATGGTCATAACTTTATTTCAAAAATCTGATTCTCATTTAAGAATAAAATATAATTATATTTATAACAATAGAACATCAATCTGTAAATATGAATTATTTCTTAGATTTCTAAAAAATATTAATTTTTTTCATTGTACATTTTCTGCAAAGGAAAAGTGAAATGGTTCTTTGACTTCTTTTCAAATCTTTCTTACCCAAATCTGAGAGTAACATGATGGCATTTTTATATGTTTGAATTTTTCAGATAATCAGTTTAGTTCTCAATTTTACCTGGTGAGATTAGCACACAGTCACAAAGTCTCTTCATTATGTAATTTGAAAGCCTCTGTTTCTTCTCCACAGCAACTCTGGCCCCCACTACTGTACAGTAACACCTGCTTGAGGGCTGGGGTTGGAAAACAACAAAAAACAACTTCTGGAGAAGCTGCTGACAGTTACTTGAAGTTGCAATCTCTTGATGCCCCCTGCCCAGCTCCATTGTAGACAATTCTGGCTGATGACTTGAATTCTTCTTTCTTGTCCTGCTCTTTGGGACTGCTTCAACTTGTTACCTCTATAAAGAGTACCCTCCAAATTACTCCCATTTGCTCACCCTACTATGGGGGCAAATTAGGTCCCAAAGATCATCAAATCTAAATTCCAGTTTTTGTCCTAAATACTTGGCTGAAAACCAGTTCATGTCTTTTATTCCTTTCCTGTCTACAGTTAACATCAATATTTCAATAGAGCAAGTTTTTTCTTTTTTCCCTCTTCTTCCTTTTTTAAAAATCTAGTTTTCAAAACATGCAACTCTTTAGTTTGTAGATGCTAAATTCTTCTGCACTCACTCCATCCTTCTTGAACTCTCTTTCAAGCTAAATCTCTCTGAAATCTCTGGATGTGTCATTTTTGGGAATGAAAATATCTTTTCTCAGGTTTCTTTTGAAGTGACCGGCTTAGGCAAGCAAATATTTTAATTAAAATGAAATTTTCATGGAAGCTTTGGTCTTCTCCTTGATGGTACATTATCCTGGTTAATTTATGTTTTTCTTTTTTTAAATTTTCTTTTTAGGGAAAATAATTGAATAAATAATATAGTTATTTGATACAGTATACTCTCAAACATAATACCTTTTAAAAACCTAACTCCTATGTAAATTATTTTTGCAGTGAGGGAAAAGAAAGCAAGAAATTGCTCTAAACTGACATGGTACTTCCTAAATGTAACAACCATGATTATCTTCTAAGAATAGCATTCAGATCTTCTGGGACTCTGCAGCCTCTTATCCCATTGCATTCTTAATGGATTCTAATTTCAGGCATAGTGAGCTATGCAGTATTAGTATCACACATTCTCAGGCCTCCATAATTTTGTTCATGTATAACCTTCTGAGTATGAAAAACTTGTTTTTTATTTGAATCTCAACTCAGAAATTACTTCTCTGAAACAAGTAAAAGTTATGTGCTTCCTCTTATTAAATTCATAAAAATTCATAAAAATTGGATTTTGACTCTCATTATAACACATATGTTATTTTCCTTTGAATTAGAGTTGGCTCTTTTCATGTGTGTCTCTGCTACTGTATCACAAACTCTAATCAAAGATGACATACACGCCTAGAACTGGGCTTTGCAGTTAGTAAACTATTTAATTCAAAGATTTGCTCTAATTGTATAGCAAAATAAACTGGTAGGTAATATATTCTTTTCTTGTTTACATGATTTTAAATATATAGTCATTCATTGGTAATTATCTGGTAATTATTATGTCCAGTCACTGTATAAATCCAATCATTGTGGATAAGATTAATGAGATGTTTTCTATCCTTAAGGAACTCAAAGTCTAGTGAAAATGATGTAAAAACCCTGAGAATAGAAATATGCACTGGAAATTATAGAAAAACATTTTAAAGGCAATTTTCTTACCTGGGATGAGTCAGGGACTGTTGTTTTTTGTCTGGTTGGTTGTTTTTGTTTGTTTTGTTTTACTTGAGACAGGATCTCACTGTGTCACCCAGGTTGGAGTGTAGTTGTGCCATTAGGGAATGTTTTTAATGTTAAGTCTGAGTTGGTTTGGTAGAGAGGAAGTAAAGGGCATTCTAGATAATGGGAAAAGGCCTAAGAAAGAATAAAAAATTAAAATAGCACCATGTAGACAACTTGGTAGACAGCAATTATTTCTATCTTGCTTGAAGTAGTCAGTGGCAGGGGATGGCATTAGAGAGATATATGGGCATCATAACGTGGAATACCTCGAACTTGTTTTTTAAGCAAGTTGGACTTGATCATATAGGCCAGAGATTTCCCAAATGTTCTTTGTAGTGCTCAATATAATGCTGATAAGAATTCATTAAAAGCTCTCTTTTCAAAGATTTTTAGGAAATTCTCAGACTGGAGGAAATAAGTTAATTAGGTGTCCTTACTGCAGGACTTCCCAAAGTTGCAATATGCTAATATGTATTGTGACTGTACAAAAGAGAGATCTAATATTGAGCACTCACAAACTTATTTTGCTGTCCTCACGTATGTATTTGTCCTTTAATGACCACCAATCAGCAGCGCTCCAGAACTTTAGTATTCTGTGACTCGGCGGGGAACCTGATATAAAAAATAAGGAATTCTGAAGGAGGAAATTTGAGTTGTAAATAGATCTCCATGGTGATGTTTGAAGAGTAGAAATGAGGTAGGAGGCAGAGTGGTTGCTCATGCCTGCACTCCCAGCACTTTGGGAGGCCAAGGAAGGTGGATCAGTTGATGTTAGGAGTTCAAGGCCAGCCTGTTCAACATCGCAAAACCCTGTCTCTACTAAAAATACAGAAATTAGCAGGGCATGGTAGCACACACCTTTAATCCCAGCTACTTGGGAGGCTGAGGCACGAGAATAGTTTGAACCCAAGAGATGGAGGTTGCAGTGATCCAAGAGGGTGCCACTGCATTTCAGCCTGAGTGTGCAGTGAGACTCTGTCTCAAAAAGATAAATAAATAAATAAATAAATAAGGAAGGTTGGAGAGCAAAAAGATTATAATATTATTGTAAAAGTCCAAAAATGTGTAAAGAGCTAAATTAATGTTGTAGCAGAAGGGATGAAAGAAGAAAACATATTTCAGGCATTGCCAGGCAGTACAACCCAGAGGAGTGGAGAGTTAATTGAACGAAAACAGGAAACAAAGTCCAAGAATGATGCTCAGCTTTTTAACTTTAGTGAGCGGTTGCATATGAGTTGCTAGTGGTGAGTCTATGGAAGTGGAAGTTTGTTTTAAAAAGGGAAAGATCACCTTGGTTTGGAAATGTTAATTTTAGTAGAAATCCAGGTGGACATATCCAGTTTGATGTGAGATTTGGAATGTAGAAGTTTGACAAAATGATCTCAGCTGGAAATAGTGTTTGTGAGTCACCAGTGTACCTGTGGAAATTAACAACTATTGAAACCATGTTTCTGTTGTCCCTTGGTTTCAATGTATCTATCCTTAACAATGGCAGCTATGGGCAATAAAAATTGAATTTAGATGGTTTCTTAGGTGATTTTTTTAAAAAGTGGTTGTAATTGTCTTCATTTTGGAGATAAGGAAAGGAGAAGAGCACCGTTTCTAGACTCTTTCAGAACAATATAAAACTGATTAAGAAAGCCAATTACTTTCCAAAAATAGATTAGACTTCATAAAAAGACTAAGCCTGAGTAATATGGACTATAACTTCTGTGGTTTTTTCATCCCGCTTTTTTGGAATCACCTTGAGAACTGAGAGTGCCTCATTAGATGCCCTTACAGAGGTGAGTGAGATGGAGCCAATGAGAGCCAACCATGGCCAAACATAAATGAGTCCTAAGACATCACCAGCCACATCTATCCTGAAGGCAAATATCTAGTCCCAACTGTGATGCAAGGATGACAGATTAGAGAGGGATGAGTTATTGGTAGAAATATTTTCTTTTTAATATACTACACTTTTGAAGTACTTGGAAAACATTATGTGTGGTGATTTAGATTGGATACTTTTGGAAATTTGCAATATGTTTTATTCTAGTTTCCTATTTCCACTAGCAAATGTCATTGCCATTGCCATCTGGAACTAATATTGCACACCCTAATCTAATACTCCTGTCAGGTTAACACTCATTTTCTGCTTGCCCAAGTCAGTATGAGAATAGGTAACACAACTTACGTAATTTATTAGGGTTATTCAAATAGGAAAGCTGTTTTTAAATTTACGTAAAGCACCTATGAATTTAGAGCTTTGCAACATAAAAGCTTTATGACAAAACACATTCATTGCATAATAGCTATAAAAATAAAGTGAAATTGATTGAGGACTGAGATTAATTAAAACATTCTATTTCTTTCTTATGTTAATTTTAAACATTTAAAATTATTTATTTACTTATGCTATAAAAGTAACATATTTAAGGATGGAAAACAGCTGATTCCAATACTTACTATACAGCTGTATTTTTTTAATGAAGAATTAGGGATAAAGAGAAGATGATCACTTGAAAATTGTATGGAGCCAGAGGTAAGATTTAATCTGCTGAGATTAATTGCAGGTAGTTCTGAACATCATCAGAAATTTAAAAATGCTGTTTACTACATTCACCAAATACAAACTTGAAGATAACACAGAATTGAGAGGTGGACTGAGGTTTCCAACGCAAAGCTATGTGAAGCCTTGGGAATACTAAAGGTGGTTGAATCTCTCTGTGACCATGGCTCTAAGGTCAAAGATGATGGAGAACTAATGTTGAAGCTTAAACTGAGAGATTGATGTTTCTCATTGTGACATTTCATATCTCCTCCCTCTAGGAAGATACCTAGTGACCCCATTATACTTTGAGTATACACTCTGCTACAGCGGTAGCATCCCACATCCGTCAGAGCAAATTGGTGATTTGGAAATAATGCTGTAGCCTGGATGGAGTAAGGAGCATACAATAACAAGCACACAAGGCTACATAGCCCTGGTTGTTTCTTCCACTTTTAGAAGCAAAATATTTAATAATGTTAGCTAGAACAGACAGTGGCTGCAGTGATGACCCATGAGGAAATACACTGTGTTCTACTCCTGACTAAGCCAAATGGTGTAGTTGGTCATGGAGATCCCTTCTGTGCCAGCCAGTATTTCTCTGCTTGTTGGATAATGAGGGAGATTCTGAGTGACTGGGGTAGATGGGGGACTCAAAACAGCATCTGCTTAACAACTGGTAACACGTTTTCCCAATTGGTATAATTGTCGTGGTTCACAACATCAGAACATGAGCCTCACCTCTATATCTCTATATCAACCCAACCTCCCATTCATCTCCAACTCAGTAAGCTAGTGAATTACAAAAGAGAGGCAGCCATCTAAAACATCAGCTGCTGTGAAGAGTTTTGGGGAGGTTTTCTACAGGATAATGTAGCCTTGTTAGGTGTGAGGAAGGCAAAGAGTGAATGGACATAATTTGCCACCCCAAAGGCTCTCTGTTTTTCTGACATATACTGCACCTCCCTCATCCTATCCCCTACGCTGTAAGTTCCTTCCCCTGGAAGAGTACAAGTTAAAATACAGATTTTCTATTTTTACTTACAGGTACAAATCTTGATGTAGCTGATAAATTCCAGAAAGAAAATTGAAACATTTATAGAAAAAGAAGACAAATTAGTGGGCCGGAAACAGCAGGAATTTAAAGTAAGTTTTATCAGAATTAAATGACAGTCTTGGAAATATGAGGCTGAAATAAAAAGTTGTGAACAAGTTGCTTTTAATTGTGGAATGCATCAATATTTTTCCATAAGAAAAAATGCTACCTGTTATACTTTAGAGTTTTTGTTATACTTATCTTTTATCATTTAAAGTTTTCATTATACTTATTGATAAAAACTCTTCTAGACATATTATGTTGTAAATTGCCCATAATCTGTGGTTGTATATTGATCTGTTTAGGATCTTCAGCAGGCACAGTATTGGCTCAAAGCATATGTATGAACACCAAGATTTTATCTGCAATTATTCAAATTTTACTAAACACATAGTTATTTCCCCCCCACTGTCGAAATACAGCATTGGAAAGTAAACAGCAGAAATTTTAACTTTTGTTTAAAGTCAGCAGAAAGTTTCTTAAAAACTGACGTTCAACACCTAATTCTGAGTTGGTCACACCAGCCTCTCACTGTTTTGAGACTTCTCTGATCAATTCCCAGGGATTTGACAATGTATTCTGCCTTCAGTTACCTTGCTTGACCTGTATGATGGTTAACTTCATGTGTCCATTTGAGTAGGTTATAGTGCCCAGTTGTTTGGTCAAACACCAGTCTAGATATTGCTCTGAAAGTGTTTTTAAATGTGATTAACATTTGAATCAGTATACACTGAGTAAAGCAGATTACCCTCCATAATGTGGGTAGACTTCATTAAATCATTCCAAAGCCAAGGATCCTTGAAGAGGAAGAATTTCCACCTCCAGACTGCAACATAGAAATTCTGCCTGAGTTTCCAGCCTTCCAACTCAAGACTGAAACACTGAACCCTGCCAGAATTTTCAGTCTGGGACTCTGCCCTGGAAAGTTCAGACTTACCAGCTCCCATAATCACATGAGCCTGTTCATTAAAATACCTCTCTTTCTTCCTCTGTGTATATATTCTATGGGTTCTTTGGAAAACCCTGACTAATATAGCCTGTGTTCTACAAGCCTGTTGTATATAACTCAGTTACAAAATAAAACATAGCTTCATTACTGGAAGTCATCTTCACTTCTTAGATCTCTTAAAGTATTTGGTTACTGTGCTGCTAGCATTATGAAATTGTGTTCTTTCCTTCAAAGACAAATACCTGATTCACTAACATCAACTTGACCCTAATGTCACTGTTCCCGTGCCTTGCTGTATATACAGAAAATTTTCTTTTAAGGTCAGTTTATAGTGTGATATTTTTAAATTTTACGAAGAAATTAAACCCCAAATGTGTAGTATTAATAGCACTGAGAACTTTTTTTGTCACAATGTTATGAACACCTATGACCTAGTTCATGCAAGCATAGGCAGTAGCAACTATTTAATAACTGCTACCTGACAGTGGGATAGTGTGAGATGTTAATTGTTAGATGTATCTCACTTTCAGAGAAATAGGGCAAATGTTTGCATGTTGAAATCAACGGCATATGATGTGTGTTATATAAATGAGTATACATGTATGTGTTTACTTAAAGTGCATAATAGTTATACCTAAAACAATTTACTTAGGGGAAAGATCAGGTCCAGCACTCTTCTAGAAAATATCTAAAAACAGCAAAGTCTTAAAAGTGAGATGAGAGATAAACACAGAGTAAAAGGCAAAAATATTAATGTATCCATAATTCTTGTCTTAAAGGGAAAAAAAGGTAAAGTAGGTAACATATTTAATGAAACAATAATTAAAGATTTGCTTGAATTAAATAAAGATATTGGGTCTTACTTGAAAAGTTATGTAGAGTTTCAAAGTTATATCATAAGAAAAAGAAAAAAAAAACACTCCAAACCTCAAAGGAATTACAGAAAAAATTAAAATAAAAAACAAAGACACATTCTAAAAATCACTCAAAAATGCAAATGTCCTAGGAAGAGACAGGTATTAATTGATATCAGACTTTTCAACAATGTTCTGAATGCAAGAATATGGACTAATATTTTCAAATTGATGAGGAAAAAGAACTTTGCATATGGAATCAAATAACTTAATAAACTATCATCTAAATCTGAGTGGCAAATAAATGTATTCTCAATCTAGATTTAACTTTCTAGAATAAAGATGGAGGGTGAGTTCTGTAATTCAGTAAAATGGAGAACATACTAAGGTTCTTGTAGCACATATATGTGTATTTAATGACAGTCATAGATATTGATGAGCATAAAAAATGATAGAGAAAATTAAGTAAGGGTACATGTTAATAAGATTTAAGTTCTAGAAGCAAAAGTCTGATTCATATAGTGGAAGGCAGGAAAAGGCACAATATTAAGGACAAAATAAGATTGCAGAAGTAATTTTTAATATGACAAAAACAATAAGAAATGTAAATACATCACACTTAGCCCGAGAGAAGACCCTTACATTGCACCAACAATATAATCTAATACTATTTTGCTAAGAATGATTTAAATAGCATGTCATTAAATTAAAAAGGCAGAAAAACCTGTACCAAAAGAAAGCCTTAAGTGCCAAGGAAAATTGAGATAAAAACGTTAGAAGAGACAAAGAATAGTAACACATATTGATAAATGGAAAAATTGACTTATACTCCTTCAAACAGACAGCCCAAAATTGAAAAAGCAAAAGTTCTAGAACCTAGAAGAGAAATCCAAACTATGACAAAGTGGGGGATTCTAACATGCCCTTCTCAAACACTGAAAGATAACAATTATTTTTAATATGTAAAGGTGCTATAGGTATGAATAAGAAATGAAATTTGGACAAATAAATATGAACATGCTCACACATTAACCCGAAAAACAAAGAAAGCTGTTTTTTGGGGGGATCGCATGCAATATTCACACACACACACACACACACACACACACACACACACACACACAAAATCGGCCATGGTGTAGGCTATCTGCAAAGGGAGCATAATATGTTTTAAATACAGTCATGCATCACTAAACAAAAAGAATACATTCTGAGAAAACAGTCCTTAGGCAATTTCATCATTGTGTGAACACCACAGTGTGCATTTATAGAAACCCTGATGGTATAGCTTACTACACACCTAGGCTGTATGGTATAGCCTAATGCTTCTAGGCTACAAACCTGTACAACATGTAACTGTACTGACTACTGTAGGCAATTGTAACACAATGGTAAGTATTGGTCTACCTGAACATATCTAAACATAGACAAGGTACAATATAAAGATGGTATTATAATATTATGGGACTACCTTTGTAAAGGTGATCCGTTGTTGACCAAAATGTTGTAATTACTGTAGTCAATATCATGAAGACAAGATTCTTAAACCATAGTGCAAAAAAAAAGACAAAAAAAAAATTGCACATCCATATCTAAATGCCAGAAATGGGAGATTACATGACACTTTCCAATAAAAACTTTGCATTATCTGCTAAATATTTCTCCTTCCCTCTTTTTTTATTCTCTGCATACAGCCCATCCGACCCCACTCTCTTCCCTCAGCTGCCCCTTCTGATCATGCCCCTGCTTCTTCTCGAAGCCGGTGCTCTAGACTGCTGGCTGGCACTGCTCTCAGGGGGAGCAACCCATTGGTATTCTCCATCTTATTTCAGGTGGAATTGGAAACAGTTGCAGAGAAAACGAGAAAAAGAAAAACATCTGTTTCTCTTGATCCAATTTATAAATGTTGATTATGCAAGTTGCTTTTTTTCTTCATGTTTTAAAAGATCTGTTTTATTGGCCACAGGTTCTACATGTATTAGAAAGGAGGGGGAAGATGTGATGACTTGCAGCTTTCTCTTCGACTTTGCGGGAACCAGAGACTTTCGGATTGCTCCAGGGCTTTTTCTATAACGGGGCAATAGGTATGCAGTTCAGGAAGCATTCCCACAGAGAACCTACATAGGTTATCAAGAGGGTATACCTGACTGCAAATCAACTATGCAATTCCTAGAACAGTGGAATAATTGGCTGGGGATTTTATCTATTCTTGTGGCTGATGCCAATAAGTGAGTGCGTTTATTAACAATTTATTTACAGAACATAGATTGATTTCACTGGGACTGCATGGCCAGCCACTGCAAAGAGGAAGTAAATGATTTCTTCCAAAGCTTTTAGGAATCCACTATTGTCAAGAAGTCAGTATATATTGGAAGTGAATATCAGGATGTAGGAGCAAAGTGATAGGCATTGTAATAAAGAACACAAAATGAAATCTGCCTGAAACCGAACCAGCATACATTTTGATGTACATATGAACAATGAAATGTGCACCATCTGAAATAAAAGAAAGAGGGCACAAGTCAAGTAATGTCAATCACCTAATTTATGCTAATGATATTAAGGACAATTATGATGGGGGTTGTATATTGGTAAAAAGTAAGAATTTGTTTGATATTCCTTAATTGGAGAGGGTGATATTAATGAAAATGAGAGAGACAGATGACAAATTAGGATAAAAACACTAGTTTAATTTAAAATATATACCATTTGAGTAAACCAAAAAAATGATAGGATCAGGATCCAAAGAGAAAGGATTTTTCTCGCCCATTAAACTTAATCAGGTGCAAATCTGAAGCTCATGGCAGAAAAAGAAACCTACATTTAAACATGTCACTGTCAGTATGCAAGGAAATCGTTTCATCATGTGCAACATCACCTTTTCAAAATATATTATTACCTGATTTTAAAAACAAAATAAAAATTCAATCTTGTATTTGGGAAATATTCTAATACTAGAGGGAATAGAACGGCTGTAGGTAAAAATAAATGGAAAGTGGTAATAGGTAATATATTTTAAAATGACTGTGAGTACTGAGGCATTATTTTTTCCTCTGTGAAAACATTTATACTCATTCTGAGGAATATGGAACAGTGATGTACCCCAAAGTATTAATAATTTATGTGGCCTGAAAGTTGTTTCACTTTATAGCTAAAATGAATTAGTTTATTTGGTTCCTCCCAAATATACATATATATGTATAAATACATTAAATTTTAGGTGATAATTATGGCATATAAATATAAGATTTTGGTTATACAAAAAATAACAGAAAAAGACTATTATTTTGGCAATTTAAAATTATGAAATTATTATTCACTTGTGCTTGCTTCATGTTTATCAAGAGTTGAGCCTCGGAAACAATGCCAACTATTTACTATTTATCCACTAAATTATCAAATTGTAACTATTGAATCCTTGCTCTTGACATAAAAATGTTTTAAATCCTGATCCATAGATATTTTGATTATATATGTTAGCAAAGACATTAAATATGAAAAGCAATAATTTTCTCACAGCTAAGCCAAGTGAAATTTTCTCCCCTGCAGTTCTGCAGTATCTAATATGTATGAAAATGAATATACCCTATAACTCAGGATTCCATTTGTGGCTATTTACTTTAGAGAAACTCATGTGCATGGGCATAAGGGAATCCATTTATTACAATATTATTTGTTATGATGAAAAATCAGAAATGATTCCAACTTCCAGGGGTTACATAAATCGTAGTATTTGCTTATGGAGGAGTAACACACAATTATAATGAATAATCTAGATCTATAAATTAGGCTTATATTTACCCTCATGGCTAGATATTAAAAACAGTGCTGAGTTAGATAAAATATTATAGTATGTCACTCATGACGATAAAGAATATACTCTCCAAAAATATATATATTTATAGAGACACACACACACATACAAACACACACTGGAAGGATACATACTGAATTTATAATAGTTTCCTCTAAGAGGGAAGGGGAAGAATAGGATAGTAAAGGAAACCACTTATTGCATATAATGTTTTATATTTTTGTAAAATTTAAGGGAACAATGACAAAGAATCAATACTGCTCTATTGTAACTTGTAGAAATATGAAAATTATTGGCTTATTCTTTGAAGTTATCTGATCTATTTAATTTTTTTAAATTGCTCTCATAATCACGACTCACAAATGGAGAGACCTGCCTCTACTACATTCTGAGTCATAGCACATAATATTTTGAAATGAGGCTGACATTACAATAAAAAGTATATTACTAAGAAAGTGCCAAAGTAAATATTTATTTACAAATATTGTAATGATAGCCATGGAGAAATATCTGAAAAATAAGCTAAAAATGGATAATGATGTTAAATTTTATGGAAATATCAAATCAAGCTTGTCAATTTGGAGGACATTAAAAAAATAAGATGTCAAATTAGCAAAAAATCTTAGCATTTCCTATTATTTCCTAGAATTTGAGTCTTCTGCATTGGTCAGTTGCATCTAGATTTGGACTTTGCTACACTGGATTGTTGAAATGGAAATCCTTGTTAGAGAGATAAATAATGCAGTGTTATTTGTTGTTCAAGACAAAGTTGATGGATATATGTCAACAAGAATGACAGAGAAAGGTACTTTTCAAGGCTTCTGCTCATTTGTGAACTTGCATGACTCTCAGTACACTTAAGGAATTTCTATGTGTTAGTGCTCTAAGGAGCAAATAGTGGTTGTAATGGAAATACACCAAGATTCCATTATTAGGGCAAAGAATAAATTTAACACACACAACACTTGGACCTATGTGTTCCCTCTCCTGAAATTCTAAGGAAAAATAATAGAAAAGGTGCTTATTAAGGGGAAAAAATGTGGGATGTGTGTGTGTGCACGTGTGTCTGCATGTGTATGTTTAGGGAAGAGATAAATAATATCTCGATTAAGAAATAAAAATGCTTAATAAATAGGTTATTCCAGAACAAGTGGGCACTACTGCTAATTAGACTAAAGTAATCTTAGGGTTTTCCACCCATTAATCTGAGCTGGTGCAGAAAATTAATTATGAAGCTGAGTTTAAAAGCCATAAATAACTAGATTATAATTCTGACAAGCATAGTATTTAGTGATGTAACAATTATGCATTGTGTCTGTGTTGCTTGGAAAATCTTTGCCTGACTACACTGTTGAAGACATATTATCATCTAGACAAAGGTTGACCATACAAAAGATTTATTTTAATCTGACTGATACCATCATCTTAGATGTATGGGAAGTTGAGCTGTCAGGGATAGTTACTTCTGCCTGTAACCCTATTCTTCTGTGGCAGCATCTATTGTATTGACAATTCAGGAAAATATTATATCATTACTAATTTATATGGAATATTTTACCAGAAAGAGAGTGTGATTTGCCTTTGATATTTCTAATATTTTCCAGAATTCAGTTTTACAATAAAGTTTAGATATCAAAATCTGTAAAGGAAAAATTATACATAAAATGTACCAATTTTCTGTCTTTTAAAATGTTTATAGGACCGTTTCGAACCTTCAAAACTCACCAGAAAACATATGAAAAATAAAACGTTCAGTTGATGTCATTTAAATTAGCATATTGAGAAAATTGTTGCTATTTTTCTCCTAGACACAATTTGGCAAAATACTAAATTAGCAAGTAGAGATGCATAGAATGCGCCACTTTTTACATTTACCCTTCTCATATTTAATAATCAATTATTTTTTCCTGGAATAATTGCAATTTCAGCATCTAATAAATGATCTCACCTGTTGTTCACATTTTATTTACTCCTTATTTGAAAACGATGAGGCCAGGCATGGTGGCTCCCGCCTGTAATCCCAGCACTTTGGGGGGCCGAGGCGAGCAGATCACGAGGTCAAGAGTTTGAGACCATCTTGGTCAATATGGTGACACCCCATCTCTACTAAAAATACAAAAATTAGCCAGGCATGTTGGGCGCCTGTAATCCCAGCTACTCGGGAGGCTGAGGCAGAAGAATCCCTTGAACCCAAGAGGCGGAGGTTGCAGTGAGCCGAGATAGCGCCACTGCACTCCAGCCTGGCGGCAGAGTGAGACTCCATCTCAAAAAATAGTAATAATAAAAATAAAAAATAAAATAATGAAATATATTTTATTTACTTTTTGCTATTCTTTGTTATATTTCTCATTTAAGACTAAGTTTTTTCCAGTAAGATTCAGCTTGATGAAAGGAGTGAAGACCTAGAGTGCCCCAAGTATGACTGTGATAGAGAAAATGATTCTTGTTCCTGTTTCTTCCTGACTTTTTAAATCTATTAGGATGCCTGATGTCTAACCTCCTTGTCTCTCAGTTTGATAGGAATCTTCTAGAACTTATTTTACTTGGCCTCTTAGTAACATACAACATTTTAAAATTCTCATTCTTTGATATATCCTCCCCTGTATGGATCACTTTCTTAAATTTCTTCTGATGTCCTTGGTCATTCTTTAGCTCCTCTTTTGAAAATGTCCCTTTGTATATGGTCATTAAATGGTGGACATACTCAAAGTTTATTCCTAAATCTACTCTATTCTCATTTCATAATGTCTTTATAATGTATGGCATCCACATTGCTTCAATTTCTACCAACATCTCAGCAACTGACATCATTCAACCACTAGTTCAGAACTTGTTGAACTAAACATTTCAATTTGGATTTCTCAAAGGTGCTTCAAACTTAGTGTGCTGAAAACTAAATTTATCCATCCCCCACAAAATCTGAGAAAGGAATCTTCATAGGAGTCATCCTTAACACATCCTTCTCCCACACCTTAAATCCTATGTTAATTTCTAAATGTTTTCCAAATCTTTCTACTCACCCGGAACTTACCACCACCTTATTGCAAACTATTGTTCACTCTAAACTACATTAAAGCAGTACATTTCCAAGAGATTTGTCCATATTTATTCATTTTCCCACTTTTCTTTTTTGATTTTTTGTTTGTTTGTTTGTTTGTTTTGAGGTGGAGTCTCCCTCTATTACCCAGGCTGGAGTGCAGTGGCATGATCTCGGCTCACTGCAATCTCTGCCTCCCCGGTTCAAGTTATTCTCCTGCCTCAGCCTGATTAGCTGGGATTACAGGTGCCCACCACCACGCCCGGTTAATTTTTGTATTTTTAGTAGAGACGGGGTTTCACCATGTTGGCCAGGCTGGTCTCTAACTCCTAACCTCAGGTGATTTACCCCTCCTCAGCCTCCTAAAGTGCTGGGATTACAGGCGTGAGCCACCTTGCGTGGCCCATTTTCCCACTTTTCAAACTCTATTACTGACCACAGCTTATACTATTTTAACAAAGTTCAATAGTTATTAGGATAAAAACCAATTTCCTTTACATGCTGCTTAAGGCACTATGTGAACTGGTCCCTATCCCATTAGCCTCATGCCTCATTTCACATCAGCCTTTCACTCACAGCTTGAATTACCCTCATTTGTGCTCTTCATCATGCCACACATACATTCCCATGCCTGTGATTGTAATTCTCTGTTTTTACTCACTTTGCCTGGTTGAATGCCTTCTCATCCTACAAGTCCCATCTCAGTTCTTACTTTCGGTGGGCTTTTCTTGATCTTCCTGATTGGCTCAAGCTTCTCTAGCATGTGATTTCATGACACCCTAAACTTCTCCATAACACTTATTATAGGCACACTTGTATATGTATTTGTGTAATCATTTAATTAATTTTGGGGAGGGTCACAAGCTCTTACAAGACAGAAACCCTGATACTATTTGCCAATGTTTTCTTCATGCCTTGCACACACCTGGCATCTGTTAGGTGTTCAATTATTCGTTGACTGAATGACTGACTATGAGAAAATACAACAGTTAAAATACAGTCCAGAGAGATATAATGCTATAGAAAATGGGATGGCAGGCCGGCAGGAATAAATTAACCCAGAAAAAAAGAACAAAAGGGTACTGGCCTCAGTGAGTAGAGATTACGAATTAATATCAAGTTTATCTTTATGTTAGTTTTAGTTATACTTGTGGTATTGACATAGGTAAAGACAAATGTACTACAGCATACATTATATAGAAAGAACTTAAGTAAACTGCTTAGCATATTGCATGTAAAATAGACTTCATCAATAATAATTAATCCTGTTTTAAATAGCCTTTGTCTTTTTAAAGCTATGAGTTAAATATCTTCTCAAAATTCTTAGAAAATGTGAAAATTATGTCAGCATTTTGGGCCTTAGAGTGAAGAGATATTGTAAGGAATATTAACTGCCAAATGATGTACAAACGATTTTGTCTTTCTTGGTTTTAGAACTTTGGATAGCTGAGCTATAGTCATATCTTCAGGGGGAAATTGTAAATTTCTGTCTCAAAATAAACCTTATTCTAAGTAAGCTTCAGTATTAGCTGTGTATTGTCACTGAGCACCAAGAAAATATTAAATATATGATCTCCATTTATATTGTGTATATGCACACATTATATCTCTTTAGAACTGCTTTCTAGTTTGTTGCCTGATAGGCAGAAACATGGTGTATTTCTACCTGTAAAGCCACATTTTCCTTCTTCCTCTTACTGTTAAGTTTTAATAAAAACAAAAAAAAAAAACCTTGAAGACAAAGGGGAAAAAAATGAACAAAAACATTTGACTGCTGTTTAATTCGAAGAGTTTAAAAATCATTTTAAATCTATTTGTTCTTCTTTGTGTTACCACAGTGCATAATGACAGTACTTGGAATTAATGTACATCCACGTGCATTACAATAGGTATTCACTGTAACTTAGCAACAGCTAAGCATGGCTTCTTCAGCTTGTTGATTTCCATTGCTGGACCTGAGAGGCCATAGAAAATTCAATTTACTCTAAATTTCTTATGTTAGCAGTTAAATGTTAAGCTCCTGTTTACAGAAAGCTCTTCTGTGAATTGTCAGAATTCAGCAAGCTCTGTTCTACACAGCAGGAGATGTTAGCCATTTTCTTTTGGGGAGAGGGTAGTAGAAAACAACTTTTCTCTATCTCTTTCTCCTTTCCCCATGTGTTTTCCTGTTTAACCATGATGATTCCAAAATAGAAAGAGCAGAAGTGCATCAACTCATAGTACTTAGAATAGACCTGTAGTGCATAAAAGGTTCATAATTCTACATGAGAAAAATATAAAGAAAAGCCCTTTTACTGTGTCTCAGTAAAACAGAAGCTGAGTTATAAAAATTTTAGGTCAACATTAGTACCCTTTGCCCTTGGACAATTGATAGGCCCCATATTTGCAAATATATTTATTTTACGGGGTGGAAGGAGCATTTGGGAGATACACAACATTTTCCATTTTTATTTTAATAATACATTTAATTCATATCAGCATATCATAAAACAAAAGAAATATTTACACACACAAACACACACACAAAATTGGGAGATAATTAAATTCAAAATATAATAAGATATGTCAAACTAAAGGAAAAAACTGAGGCAAAATAAATATAAGTAGAGATTTTACTTGGACCAAGTTTGAGGATTGTAACTCAGAAGCACATATTTGAGTTGTCCTGAATATATACTCAGAGCAGCAGTTTCAAGTAGGTTTTTAAAGAGAAAGAAGAGGCAGTTCCTAAGTTACTCACCAATAATTTACACTAAAATAATATCAATTATTGATTGGGTATATAATGCTTTTGCATCATAAGTTTAGAACATAGAGACAACGGGTGAGGCAACTAGTCAGGAACAAATGCATTTAAACAAAAGCCTCCAGGAATATGACCCATTAAGTTATGGAGACTTCATGAGTATGAAATCCCATACTCATGTTTCTCTTGGCCTAGTAAATTTTGCATACCCCACATAGCTCAAACTACTCTAAACTATTTTTCTTTCCTCATATTCTTTAAATTCAATATATTTAGTTTAAAAATAAACCTCATTTTTTGTTATATTTCACTCCACACCAATATTAATCTGTGACCCTGAATTGAGAAATTCCTACTAGAGGACATACCTTTTACTTTTAACAATTTTATTGAGAGATAATTTAATTCACCATATTTAAGTGTACAATTCGATGGTTTTAGTGTTATCACAGAGTTACGTAATCATAACCACATTTTAGTTTTAGAACATTTGTATCACTCCCAAAAGAAATCTGCTTCTAATTAATAGTCACTTCCCAATTCCCTGAAGCTATTTGTTTATATTATAAGGTTTCCAAACCTGGAGACTAGTTCTCTACCTCGGGAAGATTTCTTTACATTTCAGATTAAGGGTTGTTATCTCTCTCTTCAGAGTGAAGTAGAGGTAGATTTGCCAGCTGACCTACATAAATTCTGCAATTCATAATTTTGGAATTCCTCTTTTATGCTACAAACATCAATGTACACACTGGTGATAATTGCATTCATGGTGTTGCCTCACAGTGAATCTAGGTGTGAGAGACCAATGCAAGCTTTTCTGTTAGCCATTAAAAGTCTGTCTCTAATCTGAGAGTCTCTTGACTCTGTGTGTGTATGTGTGTGTGTGTGTGTGTGTGTATTCCTCTAATTCTCTTTAACTTTTTTTGCACTAAAATATTAGCTAATGTAACATTTTTTATTCCTTTAATGCTTTCTAAGTTATATTCTTTTATTTTGTTAATGTTTGCTCTAATGTTCTCTCTCTCTCTCTCTCTCTGTGTGTGTGTGTGTGTCTGTGTAAATTAAGATGTCAGAATCTTCTTCAGATTTATATCAACAACTCCAGTGTGCTATAGAAAATACACTTCTGAGTTGGGCACAAAGGTGAGTAGCTGTAACCCCAGCTACTCAGGAGGATGAGGAGGGAGGATCACATATGCCTAAGAGTTTGAGGCCAGTCTGGACAAAATAAGAGAGGGAATAGAGCTACACAGAAGTGCATTTTTTTTCTATTTTTAAAGAAAATTTTCTTTAATTTCTTAGCATTTCTCAAAAAAAATACACTTCTGTGCAGCTCTATTCCTTCTCTTCATTTTATGTTGTTCTTATTATCTTATTATAAAAATATTAATGCCATACACGATACATATTTAGATATTACAAATCCAGCAGTGCATTTTCATAAATATTGCTAGTATGGGTATATGTTTTCTGAAGAAGCCGAGGAGGAAAGAAGCTCAAATATATGTATTTATATGTTCTCCTAAATTAATAATCTTTTTATTCATCCTTTATTTGTCTATTCATTTTTTTTCATTTAGATTCATGTTTACCATCTGGTGTCCATTTTTCCATTCCAGAAATCTTTGTTTACACTTGTGCTATTCTTGTAAAATATATTCTATTTCTGTATACTATAGACTCAAAAATGCAATTATATGAATGTCATTTTGTAAACTTACATTTAAATAGGTTAAGAGCAGAAATGTGCAATTATAATGTGTTTATAATTACCTACATAATTAACTTTATTGAAATTCTTTGTTTCTTCTTGTTTATTTGAATTATTGTTTGGCGTCACTGATTTTCAGCCTGATAAATCTTTTAGCATTCTTCTTAAAATGGGTATGCTAGCAACAAATTCTGTCAGTGTTTGTTTCTCTGAGAATACCTCTATTTTGCCTTATTTTTGAAATGTAATTTTGCTGACATAATATTCTTAGTTGAACAGCTTTTTGTTTTTGTTTTGCTTTAAGTTTTTAAGTGCTTTGAAAGTATTGTCTCACTGTCATCTAGCATCCATTTTTTTTCCAATAAAGTCAACTGTTTTCTTAGTGTTTTCCCATTGTATGTTATAAATTGGTTTTCTCCTGCTACTTTCAAAATCTTTGGTTTTCAACATTCTGTCTATGACAATCTGGGTGTGGACCTTCTTGTATCTACATCCAGATCTTACCTGAAGTTTGTTGAATATTTTGGTTGTGGAGATCTATGTTTTTTAAATCAAATTTTAGAAATTTCAGTTGTTATTCCTTTTTTTTTTTCTGTTTCTTTCCTCTTTCTGGTACTCCTATTATGCGTATATCAATGTGCTTAATAGGGTTCTATATTCTGAGAGGCTGCATTTATTTCTTCATTACTGTACTATCTTTATTCATTAGACTGCATTATTTCTATCAATCTATCTTCAGGTTTGCTGACTCATTTGCTGGCTCAAATCTACTATTCATACTCTCTGGTAAATTTTTCATTTGGTTTATTGTACTTTTCAACTTCAGAAATTTTATTTTTTTAATAAATTATATTTTGCTGTCATTCTCTCTTAGATGAAATTTGCCATTGTATTTTCCTTTAATTATCTGACAAATGGTTTTCCATAGATTTTTGAGTATGTTTATGTTGCTGCTTTAAAATTATTGTCTGCCAAGTACAACATCTGGCCAACTTAAATGCAGTTTCAATCTCCCATTTTTTTTTTCCTGTAGATAGTTAAACTTTCTTGCTTATGTTTAAGTCTTATAACTTTGGTTGATAACTTTGTAAGTTAGATAATATGTTGTAGTGACTCTCAGTAGTGACCTTTTTGTCTCCCCCCAAAGCTTATTATAGTTGTTTGGTTATTAATGTTTTAGTGACTTGGCTGGACTGGTTCAGTTATTTTTCCCCAGTTATGAGTATCCACTGATTTCACTCCTTAGAGGACATATTTATGTCCCCAAATCTCCTGAACATGAAAGGTGACTGTTGTTTTAGCTTTGATCTGTTGGCTGTCTCTTTTCTCTCTTTTCTTAATGAGATTCTTGCTGTTCTATTGAGATCAAATCCAGCTGTTAGCCTCCACTAATTACTAGCTAATAACTTGTTTTTTCCCAATACCCTAGTGCACATTTTACTCCATGTTCTTATTCAATTGAAGTTACTCTCCTTGGTCAATGCAGGGTACTGCCAGCCTTTGACCCTTACTCTTAACCTCCTCTGAGTACAACACGCAGACTATGAAATAGGAGGTAAGTGTAGGGGTTGTTTGATTTTCATTGCAGCTCTAACTAGATTCTCCCTATGAACCTAGAGCTATGTGTTTGTGTTGTTGAGGGTAGGAAATGAAACTTTCAATGGCTCTAGCAACTGCCCAGTAGGGATCTTCCACAGTCTTGAGTTCAGAAGAATAATATCTGGCTACGATTACTAAATATCAGTGCAGACCAGAATTTACCCAGCATAGCACTTTTTCTCTGAGATTGAAGGAGATGAGCATGGCTACTTGACTGCCAAGCCCACCAGAACCATTGTCTTACAGCAGAGTTGTGTGCAAAAGGGACACTGCTCTCTTCTTGAACTGTTCTGCCAAGATTCTTGCTACGTAGTGGAAGTTGGAAATGGGGGGAAATAATGCCTCCTGACTATAGCCAGGCTTGACATAAGCTTTCTGTAGCATGGAAGTATGGAAAATGAGACCTGCTGAGGTTCATCAGCAGCTGAAACTACTTGGAATAGTTCTTTCAACCCAGGTAACCGGGAGATATGGAAATTTCCAATTGTCTGCTGAGTGCTTTGAAATAGTATTTCTGCAAGACAGAGTTGTGGGAAGGGTACAGCTCAAAGCTTAAATGCCACAGCTGCTTCTTACTGAGTTTTCACAGACATGTTGAGTAAATGCTTCTCAATTTAAAAGCCATTTGATCCATCGTGAGAGACTTTATATAATTGTCTTTGCTAATTTCAACCAGCTTAATTAATACCTCTCTACAAGAGACATTTCTTTAAGGTTCTTACGCTACCATTTCAGAAGTCCTGCCTGATCATACCTCCTTTTGAATGTCTTTTGCTAAATCATACTCCTAAGCTTTTATCTGAAACGTACACATTTTTAACAGGTCTTAGATAAAATTATTCTAGGTCCCCAAATACTCAATTCAAAAATCCTTTAAAACTAATTAAAACATATATTTTTAATCCATTTTCTATCTTTAAGACTTTAAGTTGCATCTGTATTGTTGTTTTCTTAAAGCAAAATATGAAAAAGAGGTACAAATAAATTTTACTTTATAAGCTAATTTATCTTACTGCTTGGCAATTGATGTTAATACATTGTTGCTAAAAACGATGTCAACAAGAAGTTTGTGTTAACTTATTTTACCCCTAAATTCCACAAAGTAAATAATATATTTGTTTTGGAAGTTTGAACGAATAAAATAAATTTTTGAGAAATTATTATTGAAGCAATTTTTAACTTATGAAAAATATTAATTAAAAATTTCATCTCATTATAGTGAAGGTTTTACATTAATGTTTGGAACTATAAGAAGAAAGTAAAGGCAGTATATTATTTAATTGACCCAGCTTATTATATATTTCTTTCAATATTAGCTTATGGTACACTGGGAAAAATATTTATTTTTCTTTCTGTGAAAAGAAGAAATTTCCACAAGTAAAGGTTTTAATTTAGTCACAATTTGTCTGTGTGTATGTGTGTTCTGTTTTTGAAATGGCTATTTATAAAATCTAAATTCTTAAAATTTAAACATTCTCTTTGCCTTACGGTATCTTGTTATCTCGATCAATGTCACATAGAAAAAAATCTATATCCTTTTTTTTCTCTCTTCACAAAACAATTAAAGAGGTTGGAAGGAAGGAAGCTACCCAAAAGCTTTTTTCCATAACTTACTGAGGTAATTAAATTTAATCTGGTTGTTCCTTCAAATTTTCTTGAACCTCTTCTCTGATATTCCCTTAAAATCAAAGAAGAAAAGAATAACATTTTCGTATGATTTATACTTTTCCCTTTTGGATAATCTTTTCAGGTAATTTGTATCTTACTACCTAGTCAGTAGTCCATCTTACCCTCTCTCTGACATCTTTCCTGACATGAAAAAGGGTAAGATGGGCTAGTGAGTAGGTGTTAAGTAAGATAATACGTTAGTAAGAGAGTTCAAATTGATAGTGTAGCTGAGAAGGTTTAAAAATTGTCTCAAGAAATTATCCAAAAGTGAAAAGCATAAATCATACAAAATTTTTGTCTGATTCCTATGTAAGAAATTAGAAATGAACAATGAAAGGAGAAACCAAAACATTTTCTTCACTGGGATATTATACTGGTTGACTAACCAAAAAATTAACAAAACATAATTTAATAGAAAAACAAAAGAAAACAGATTCTCGTAAATCATATAAAGTGTAATCAGAGTGGGAATTACTTAGAAATAAGCACTATGAAAGCTTAACTTAGAAATTCATGTGGAATATTTTCTTGGAGAAAATTTATTAGGGAGAAAAAGCATCAATAAAGTAGACATTCAACTCAAGATGCTAAGAAAACGAACATACAAAAAGAATGATATAAAGCCATCCTAAATACAAAGGTTTAATTTACATTAAAGTAAATACAGATTGCGAAAAGACTGACAAAATAGGCAAAACTTCGAAAACATGATGGTAAAGAGAAAGCAGCAACAAGTGAACAAAAATAATATTATGAATGAGAAAGAAACCATAGTTACAGATATTTAATAAGTCATTTAAGGAGTAAGTATTAAGCAACCACTGTGCACCAGACATTATTGTATGCTCTAGTATTATAGACATAACAAAACAGAAAAGTAAAATCCCTCCCTTAGTGGAATTATCAAACATGGAGAGAAAGACAATAGGCCAATAAGTAAGATGAATTATTAAACTATGTACAGACAGTAAGAAGTAATAAGGAGAAAAAGGAAGTAAGAAAGAGGGTTACAAGTTTTTAGAGAGATGGTAAGGAAAGATCTTATTGAAAATTAAAATTGAGTAAAGATAGGAAGGACAAGTATGAGTAAAACATACACATATCAGGGGGAGGGCCTTTTAGGCAAATGAAACAGCTCCTTGAAGTAGTAATATGCTTATTGTGTTCAGGAAAAGCAGAGATTCCTAGATTGAAATTGAGAGGATATAGTAGGTAGTAGAAAATACGTGGAAGATTATGAAAGGTAAGGGATTTGAGAATGAGGGCTTCACGAGCTTCATTTGGGATATATTTCTATTGAAATGAAATTGAAATGCCTATTAGTCCTCCAAATGTAAATTTCATGAATATGCGTTTAGATGTAGTAGTTTGGAGTTCAGGAGAGATGTTGACTGTGCTGGAGACATTAATTCAGGATTCAATGGCATGTTTATGGTATTGAGATCGCCAAAGGAGAAGGTGTGGGCAAACAGTTCTAAAGTCCTGGTCACTCCAATTAGAAACGGGGCAAAAAAGGAATCACCCCTAATACATACTTAGTCGGAGTGACCAGTGTGTTAGAAGGAAAACTAAGTGAGTATGTTGCCTCGGAAGTCAAGTGACATGGTATCAAATATAGCTGAGAGAAATGTTTCTTGGTTTTATATATTGTTGGTATATATATAATTAGATGCCTCCAAATCATGAGAAAAACAGTGATAACATTTAACTGAGAAGGTCTTTGAAACAAACAAACAAACGAAGAACAACTTACAAACCTCCCTGAAATGAAGTTTTAGTTTCTTTAAAAAATTCAGAAAAATGTTTACAAAAGTAGTTTTACTGTGGTGATTGAGTAGCAAAAATCTGACAGAAAGGGATTCAAATGGGAATTGAGGATAAAACTAGAAAACGATAATGTAAAGACAAATTTAGAAAATAATTTTGCTATAAAATAAAGAAAAAATGTGTTGGTAGCTGGAGGATGATATTCAGTCTACATAGGACTGTTTTTTTAAGGTAGCTAAAATAATACCATTTTTGTGTATTCATGGCAAGTATAGTCAGGCAGGGAATTGATACTGGAGGAGAGAGGGAGAATTTTTTAATAACCTCAAATGGATAAGAGGGACACACAAGTGATTCATAATAATAGGATAAAAGATAGAATCTGTGGGCTCAGAGGCAGATAAATGTATAAATATAGTGATGGGAGGATGTAGAAGTTCTAATTTTGGTCATATGTTCTATGAGAAATAAAAATAGAAGTCAGTCTTCAACAAAAATTATGAATGTAGTAGAGACATAAATGAGAAGTGTGTAAGTATCAAAGGACTAAAGTGATAACGTAGTCTTGCCATGTCTACTTAAAGTGTATGAGCAGAAATTTAGTATGTAAATAATCAGCAAAATTCTGTGTCCTTGTGCAGCCACATTCAACTTGGTGAGTGACGAAAAACAGTGAGTAAAAAGTAGAAATAACCAATGTTTGACATATGTAAGTGAATAAAAGAAAGGAAGAAAGAGACAGTAGTGATACACAAAATACTTATAATAATTGAGTATGGAAAATAAATTAGAAAATATAATAAATAACTATGTTAATGTAGTGAGATTCAGTGAAAATTTGGTAGAGTCAACAGATTGAAGATGTTACAGGGCTGGATGATTTAAGGATATAGAATACCAGAGGAAGAAAATTGAAAATATAAAAAAACAGTAATTGGAGGGTAGAATGTTTGAATTTAAAATGATTAAAGCATTTTATTCATAGTTAATAATAAAGCAAAGGGCATCACAATGGAAAAAATGAAGAAAATATAGAAGATATAATAAATATAAGATAATGGTACATATAAGTTTAAAAATATATGTGCAAATATTGAAGTTGGTTGAATTTCTAAGAACACAAACACACTGATTCCAAAATATGGAAAACCTATATCATTAATTTCGCTGAGAAATAACATATAAGTAATTGACGAGGTAATCAAAGATCAAAAATGAAAAAGTCAACTCTTGAACATTTCATGTGCATTTCTGATTAACCTATTAACCTTCAAAATAAATGTCCATCAATAGATAATGGTTAAATACATTAAGGTATATCTATACTACAAATAATATTCAGCCATGACAAGAATAAGGTTAATTTGTATGACCCAAAATGTAAACAAAAAAAATGATTTTTTTTTTTTTTTTAGTAAATGTGGGTTCAGAGATAGGTAAGTATAGAAATACAGTGGTGGGACTATATAGAAATTTCATTTTGGTTACATTTTCTGAGAAGTAAGAATATAAGTCAGTCTATCAGCAGAGTCTATCGATGAAGTAAAGATCAAAAATAATTGACCAGAAGAGTAGAAATGTCAAAGGACTAAAGTGATAAAATATGCCTGCCATGCCCACTTATACTCCCTGAACAATGGAATACAGTATAATTTGTTATTTTGTTTGTTTAAATAATATGTAAACACAAGAAGGCTTTTTTAAGAGAATACACAAATTAATGAAGTTAGATATTCTCTTGAGTATGAATTTAAAGTCAGGGATAGAAGAAGACTCATTTTCCAATGCAAACACCTCTGATTTTCATTATGAAGTGTGTGCATATTCATTTTCATGATAGACTTTAGTAAGTCTAAAAATGCCACTATATTCTTGGTGTATATAAGTAGATACCTCAAAATCATGAGAAAGACAGTAATGGTAACATTGAACTGAGAGGATCTTTGAAAAACCATAAAAATGTACAAACTTCCTTGAAATTTAATTTTAGTTTCTTAAATAATTTGAGATATGTAATTCTGTAAAAAAAGATTCATCACTCTACAATAAGTTGTCTTCACAAATATTATTGCTGTAAATTAAAATTTTCCTTTACTTCTGAAGTACATACTATTTTTATATAAAAACAGAAGCAATTCGACAGAATGGCAGTAATTAACATAATAAAAAATTTAGAAATTTTTCATAGTTACTTTCAGGCATTTAGATACTGTTTACCTATAACTTCAAGCTTCCTATAGCTTTCTATCTTCATTTAAATTAGTCAGTATTTTTGTATTAATTTTCATATTCATTTAAACTTAATTTTTGATACTTGATCAGTTCCTCCTTCAGTTTTCAATCTTTTCTTCCCATAGGTAATTTGTGTTAATTAACTACAACATTTTTTAACCTATGAAAGGAAAGGCTGCCATTTCTGTTACTGCTCTTTTCAGATCAGAAATAATCATGTGTGTGTGTGTGTGTGTGTGTGTTGCACATATATGCATTGTGTTTTCTGGTAGAACAAATAGAAATAATGTCTGTGTACAGTGCTTGTATGTGATATATAAAATAAAAGTTTGTCAATCTTGATATTAGCTTCAAAATTAAATTCTTAGATGGCCAGAATCATATTTTAAGTTTTTAAGGATTTAAAAAATACTGGCAGTTTTGGCTTTGAATGTTCTATAAAACAACCATGAAAAAAATCCATGAATAATGTTTAGTTTTTGAGAAATTATATACTTAATGCTGGCGTGATTATCATTTTTATTATATAGTTATGTATATTACCTATAGAATAATAAATATAAAACTAAATGAGTAAACTGGAAGTTTGAAGGAATGCTTTAAATGTACAACTGGGGGATTTTAAATGTACAACTGGGGGATTTTGAAAGAGATTTTCTCTTTCAAAGCTCATAGTGCCCGGATATACTGATCACTAGTTATATAGCAATTAGAGGTTCCCACTTCTCAGCTCTTAGATATCATGTACCCGGAGCACAGTCTACCTTGGCACCCTAATTTATCAAATCAGCTAGACAATTTAAAAATCCCCTGAAAATACTTTTAGCCCCGGAACTTCAAAGTAGCTTGGCTTTCTGTTCAGTGACTGCATCCTCTTCCTCTAAAGCAGTCTACTCCCTCAGTGGTGTTCTGAACAAAATTCACAAGAAATGTATTTTCTTTGTAAACAGCCTCCTGTTTTTCCATCTTTCTCATGCCTTCATTTCCTACAAACTTCCTTTGAAAAAAATCTCAATTTATCTTTTTGAATTTTTGCACTTGATATTTTTCTCATTCTGAGAACTATGATGATACATTTCAAGTAAAGATAAAAAAATCTTAATTTCTCATTATTTTTTTCTGTGACCTGGTGCTATTATAAAAGTAAAATATTAAGTTCTATTGTCTAATGTGGTAAAGCATAGAGTTTATACTCTCATATAGGGCTTTTAATAATACTGAATAATTATTGTAATTATTCCTGATGGTGTTCTTGAAATGCATTTTACATTTAACAGTCTCACTAATTTTCTTAACATCATCATCTACATTTATTTCTAGCAAATACGCTTCCTGCTTATGAGAGAAAGAGTTGACACGCTTTGAGTTAATTTCTTACCTTCACTTATTCATTCATTTAACTTAAGGGCTTAATCTGCCCTCTGAAAGATATCATGTTTTATATTGGAGAAACAAGAATAGATTATTACTTCTCCCTTAGGGGATTCAGAAATGGATAGAAAACAAATATATAAGCAATATGTGCATCAAGGTAGGTACTGTGAAGGGATATGTAATACATATTGGGCAGAACTGGACACAAAGTAATTTTGATAGGAAAGACTATGTAGATTATAAATACATATTGTTATACACGTTGGAAAGAATATTCCAAGAAAAGGCATCAGTATGTAAAAATTGTGCAAATGTCAAAGTGATATAGGGTTCAAGGAACCATAGGCCTTTGGTGTGATGGAATCACAGAATAACATTTTCAACAAATAATTTGAAAAAATTAATTGAGAAACAATATAATGTGGCTGAGAATGTGAAAAGTTGGAACAGTAATAGCAGTTTGAGGATGTTTACAACAGTTCAAGGAATAAATGATGATGTCTAAAATGAGACAAGGGCATTAGAAAGAGAAAGGAGTTATACTAGATACTGAGGATCTCCAAAAGGAGACATTTGGTGGCTATCTGAACAGAGCCAATGAGGAAGAGGAATGGGTCAATATTGTTGCTGGTGTTGAGAACTGAAGAATAGGAAGGAAAGCCAATTTTTCAAGAAAATATTTTGAGCTCTGTTTTGCCCATATTGATTTTAGGTACATTTTAAACGCTCACAAGGAGGCATACTCATTTGAATGCCACATGCTTCTAAATATAACAGGAGGCTTTTTCCCTTCAAAAAAAAAAATCTCCAAGTAAAGAAGGAGTATCTTGGATTTGGATCGCTACTACAGCTCTCATATTATGAGGATGTTGTGTTTTGTTTTTTTTTTTTTTCAATTATTTTATTTGGAGCATCAAAGCATTGTTGAGAGAACACACATTAATTGAAGTCTGAAATAACTTCAGTCAATGCTAATATGGGATATTCATAGAGGTCACCAATATGAAAGCAAAATAAGAAGCAAAGAAAATTAACAAGTAGGCATTATTTCTGGGAATGTGACCTCACAGATTTAAAGGCTGCATGTCATTTTAAACAAGGTCATTAAATAATTTAAAGAAGCAGTAGAGAAAATGGGTATGTAGCAGAGATCATAAAGACACTCCAGGAAAAGTGTAAATAAAATAGATTCTAATGTTGTACAAATGACTTACCGTGGCTTTGAACAAAATTTACAGTGACAGCAAAATTCATGGATTCAACATTGACTACCTCTCATGTAACGTAACATAGATGCTCATGAAGATGATATCTATAGAAATCTGGGTTACATAAATCGAAAAAGTCACCCTAATAAAATTAGAGTCTGATGTTGAAAATTAAAGTTGAATAGAATAGTTTCATTATTATTTTATATAATATGTGCTTTTAAATATGTATGTATAAGTAAATTAAATATTATGATTCGAATTTTGAATATTTAATCTGCAGTCTGAGAGTACATATTTAAAATTCCCTTTAGGAATTTAGATTACTTTATAGTTGTGTTTACCTTATCTTTCAGCATTCATGTTAAATGGATCTAGAGCTCCCAATAGTAGTGTGTAGCTTATAAATGCCAAATAAGGATTTGAAACACATACCATATGCATTGAATTATGGGCCTTGATCTTTCTATGGTACAATTTTTACTCTACCAGGTATGTGCAGTTTATGCAATTGTATTATTTCAATTAATTACTTTCCCTTCAGTTTTTTACTAGAACTCTAACTTAGCCTCCAAGCCAGATAGTAGGAGCTAGAGTCCAGCTTCTTAGCACTTCATCACCTTCTGACCAGGGTATTATACTGAAAGCCATATTTCCAGCTCCTAACTGGTGTTCCACTCTAAATTAGATGTGTCCCTTCTGGATTCAAAGCACAATGGCCATCGTAATGCAAACATAGGCAATGGCCAGAAACAACTGCTGCTGTGCTGCATCCACTAATTAAATCTCTCCAGGTATTGGGGTGGTCGCTGAGGTTGCATAGTAAACGAGAAGTTTAAAGTGTTGTGGACAACCATCCTGCAATCACAGCGGGCAGGCAGGTGACATTATGAAAATACAAGCCGAGACACAGAAAGAAACCAGGTCTATGAACAATATTTTAAAATCTTCACTCAAAATCCTAAAGTCTGCTTAAGTTCTTGCTATACAGGTCCATGAAAATCTTTTATTATTTAAGCTATTTTGTGTGTGATTTCTTTTATATGCAACCCAATTTAACTTCATTAATATTTAATCTCTTATGTTTTTCTTAAATATGGTCATTTCTCCTTTCCCATTGCAAAGGTATTCTCTCTGAACTCAGTTTTCCTATATTCAACCGACCGCACAGCTGAACTTTTAAGGGTATGATCATAACACCTATTAGCTCTAGCTTCTCTGAGTAGTGGGTCTAAGGTTCTTGTCGTGACATTCAAGGCCTTTATAATCTAGTTCCTTTTAAATTCCCAGTCACATTCCCAAATGCTCCATGTAACACTATGCCTTGCCTATGGTTCCCCAAGTCCTTTTTTTCCACAATCTGTAGTTTACACATGTTAACCTCTGTATCAGATTTGTCTCTTATCCAATTCTACAATGAACCTTCTACTCATCTTTCAATACTCAGCTCAAATTTCAGTTACACTAGGAACCTTGTTTCCTCGTGTAGAGAAAACTGTTCCTCTCACTGTGTTTCCCTTGCAGTCTTGGATATTTCACAACTGATTAAGTACTGTCTTTTATCAATACATATGTATTAGATTATAAGATCTTTGATGACAGAAATTTTGTTTTATTCATCTTTTTTTTTTTTAGGAATCTAGCCCAGTACTTGGGAGATATCCATGTGCAGCAAACACAGAATAAATGCTAGAATGACAAAAGGCAGGAAGAAAGAAGCAAAATAAAACAGCTTTCATGGAACAATTAAAATCTGAGCATAGAATACAGTTTTTAAGAGTAAGGAGTATAGTTGGTACAAATTGTAGATGACTCCAATTTAGGAGACGATTAATAAAATCTGTTAATGTTTCTCCACTAGGAATCACAGATAATTCATTATTTCATCTATTGCTTGATAACTAGTAGAATGAACCTTATTCATCTGAAGGTTATAAAAAGCAATTCAGTTTTAGTGTAAAGGCCAAAGAATAAAGAAACCCCAAATATATTATTTTAAAAAGCCAATGTAATCAAATAACATTATCTTAACAATGCAGCAGAAAATACAAGTGTACAGACTAGCATAGGATTCATGTAGATACATTGACAGAAGGTGCTTTTTAATGGTGACCATGAGATTTTTCAGGAATCAGTCTATAAAATTACAAAGAATATTTTGACACAGAAAAAAAGAATGCCTTTTCTAGGGTATAGTTATTCATAAATATTTTAAAATCAATAATAAAATCACTTTCAGAAATCAATATCACTGTCTCATTGTAGGGACTGGATATTTCTTTGGGTAATTTCATGGTTTTTAGCTTTAATCTTAGGTCCTAAAATGCTCAAGTGCAATTTAAAAATAATTTGATACTTCTAATTTGGGGGTACTCTTAAGCATTTGAAAGGACAGTTGGATTGATGAATATCTTTTCCTGATAGAGAAAGCTAGTACTCAAAATAGAATACTTAGAAAATCTATCAATAGTCTGACAGGAGCTGTTTAACTTCATATTATTGACTAAGAGCATATCCATGTTATTCAGTTTGGGAACAGTCTCTCTTCTAGGGAGTTAAAACCCAGTGTGGCTAGAACTGCACAACTGAGGAATATTTAATCTCCTAAAGTCAATAACACTTGAAATTACAAAAGTTATATTCAGTTAAAATGAGTTCTTATAAAGATCAATTATAATAAAGGTCCAAAGGATATACTATCTTCTGTAATTTCTATTTTGATTAATGGTATTATCTTCTAAAGAGTCGACCAAGCCAGAAAACAAAGTAATCCTAAATTTCTCCCTCTCACATTATTTCTACTTCCCAATTAAGTTTCCAGTCTCTACACTCAATACCTTTATGTTTTTACTGTCACTCTGCTAAATTTCTAAATAGTTTTCCCATAGTCATTCCTGTTCCTTGCAAGCTGTTTTCTGTATGTGACTTTCAGACATCTTCACTTCCTCAATGGGTCAAACATGAACTATGTTCCCACATCCCACATGCTCCTTCCTCAAACTTTTCTGTCTAATTAAATGACAACTCAAGTTTTCCAGTTTCTTAGTTCAGAAAAACTCTTTCTTTCATAATGTAGCAAATGTATCAGTACATCATATAGGCTCAACTTCTTAAATGTATCCAGAATTACCCATTTATCACGGTCTTGTCCCACTGATAGCTGATATTCTTATGCAACCCATCCTTATCTATTGCCTGATTTGCTGACATAGCCCTCTAACTCTCCTATCTGTTTCTATACTTGGTCCATCGCAGTCTATTATGCATATACTTCCTAGAAATGAAAAAAAAAAAAAAAAGAAATTAACTCAGATCATGTCTCTCTCTGCTCTAAATTTCTGCTAGTTTTCCATATAATTATATTCTTAAGAAGGTCCATAATTTTTCCCTGGCTACTTTTATGAACTTATCTCCTATTACACTTCGTCTTACTCCCTTCATTTCAGCCATTAGCTTCCTTGCCATTTTTCTGTACGTGCCACACATTTTAGTGCCTTGCAGTTTTACATGTAGTATCTCTTCAGCCTAGAACACTCTTCCCTCAGTAAACCACTTGACTTATCTCCTCAAATATTGCTACATCAGAAAAATCCTCCCTGGTCACTTTTTAAAAAGGAAACTCAATCCTCTCTCATTTTCTATCCCCTTATACTTTTTAATTTGTATTTGTAGTACTTATAACTACCTGATATTTATTTATTTGCAGACCAATAATTAAGTTCCAGTGTTAAATAGTAAAGGTCTAACACCACTATGGAATATCTGCAAAAGCTGGAAGAAGTAGCCATCCCCACAAATGTGCAGACATCAATGTAAAGAGCCAACAATTGTGAAAAATTAGGGAAATATGACACTACCAAAAAAATACATAGAGCTTTAGTAATAGTCCTAAAAGAATTAAAGAGTTATGAAATGTCTGGGAAATAATTCAGAATAAATATCTTGAAGAAGCTTAGCAAATCACCAAAAATTATGCATAGAAAATTAAATAAAATTAGAAAGCAATCCAGGAATAAAATGAGAAATTTGACAAAAAAATATAAACACTTAGAAAATAAAAGTCCTAGAACTAAAGAATGCAGTAGCTGGACTGAAAAACTTACTGAAAATCTTTACCAGCAGACTTGATCAAACATTGAAAAGAATGTTCTTTAGACAGAACATATGACATTACTCAATTAGAGGAGCAAAAAGATTTAAAAAGTACAAATACTTTTATTATTGCAGCAAATAAAAGTCTAGAGGCACAAAACTCAGTGATAAAAGCAAATACACAGAAAAATTCAAAATAATCTAATGCTGTAATCAAGGTATGAAAACCACTTATCTATCTTTAGTATGGAGACTAAAAACTATATTGAAGAAAATAATAACTACAATAACTGGTTAAGAGATAAGCACTATAAAGTGGAGTAAATTTTAATACCCAAAAGTCAAAACGTGAGGATGGGGGATATTGTTAGTGTGTGGTTTGTTTTTGTTTCTTTTCCATTCTTTGCAATTAAAGTTGAGTTGTTATCAGTTTACCTGTAACTATAAGATAGTTTTTGTAAGCCTCATGCTAACCGCAAAGCAAAAGCCTATAATAGATACACTAAAAATAAAGAGCACAGGGTCAAAGCAAACTACAAGAGAAAAGCTCCTAAGTACAAAGGAAACGAATAAGAAACAGAGAAAAAGGAAGAAATTATGTACAAAACAACCAGAAAACAAGTAACAAAATGGTAGTTGTAAGTCCTTACCTATTAATAATAACTTTAAAGGTTAATGGATTAATTCCCCAGTAATGAAAAGTCTTTTATCAAAAAAACAAACAAATGGAAAACCAGGACCTGATGGCTTTACTGTTGAATTCTAACAAACATTTAAATAAAATCTAATACCAACTCTCCACAAACGCTTCCAGGAAATTAAAGAGGGAAAATTATTTCCAAACTCAATGTACAAGGCAATCATTATTCTGATTCCAAACAATACAAAGACAAAGTAAGAAAACTGTAGGCCAATATCTCTGATGAAGATAGATGAAAAAAATTCTCAAAGAAATATTAGCAAACTAAATTCAGTAGCATGTCAATAACATCACTTATTATAATAACGTGAGATTCACTCCAGGAATGCAAGGATGGTTCATCATATACAAATGCATAAACGTGAGACATAATATTAATAAAAAGAAAGTGAAAAACCATATGATTATTTCAATAGTTGCAGATGAAGCATATGACAAAATTTAACATCTGTTCATGAGAAAAAAAAGAAGCCTCCATAAATTAGGCATAGAAGATGTGTACCTTAACACAATAAAGTTAAAATTCATATATGTCAAACCCACACACAGCTAATATAATATGAATGGAAAAAAGCTGAAAACTTTTCCTCTAACATGAGAAACAAGAAGAGAATGCCCACTCTCACCACTTTTGTTCAGTATAACTCTAGGAGTCCTAGCCAGAACAATTAGGCAAGAAAAAGAAATAAAACATATGCAAATTGAAAAAAAAATGGCTAAATTTGTTTCTGTTTGTAGATGACATAATCATATATATGATACACCAAATACTCCACCAAAAAAAAAAAAAAACAAAAACAAAAAACAACACTGTTTGAGCTAATAAATAAATTCAGTAAAGTTGCAGGATACAATATCAACATGGAAAAATCAATAACATTTAAACACACTAACAGCAAACTTTCCAAAAAACAAAATAAGAAAACAATCTCATTTACCATAGGATCAAAATGAATAAAATACTTAGGAATAAATTTAATCAAGAAGGTGAGAAACCTCTACAATGAAAACAATAAAACATTGATGCAATTGGAGAAGACACAAATAAATGAAAAGATAATCCTGATAATGAATTGAAAGAGTTAATATTGTTAAAATGTTCATACTCTCCAAAGTGATGTATAGATTAAATGCAATTTCTATCAAAATGCCAATGACATTCTTCACAGACACAGAAAAGAAAATCCTAAAATTTGCATGGAACCCCAAAATACCTTAAATTACCAAAACAAACAAACAAACAAAAAACTTGAGCAAAAAGAAGAAAGCTGTAGATATAACACGGTCTGACTTCATGATATTCTGTAAAGCGGTAATAAACAAAAGTAGCATGATATGGCATAAAAACAGACATTCAGACCACTGGAACAGAAAGTCCAGAAACAAATTCACACATTTACAACCAATTGATTTTCAGCAAAACTCTGCTAAGAACATACAATGATGAAAGGAAATGCGCAGTTAGTGTTTAATAGGTGTGAAGTTTCAGTTTGGAAAGTTTAAATAGTTCTGAAAATGGATTATGGTAATGGTTGCAGAATAATGTGAATGTCAGAACATTACATTTAAAAATGATGAAAGTGATAGACTTTATGTATCTTTCACCACATACACAACATGATTGCTTAGGGTAACATTCACTGAGAAGGTGACACTTAAACAAATATTTGATAAAGATGAGGAACCTAAGCCTTTTGATATCCACAAGAAAGAAGGCCTATGTTACTGGAGTAGATTAAAAACAAGGGAGGTAAGTAATGAAGTCAGATAAGTAATGGGATGAAGGGGACAGACTGAGACAGAATTGAAAGCTGAGAACTGAAAATAGACATTGGATTTAGCAATATGCTCTTCTCTGTAGTCAGTATTAATTAGAAAAGGGTAGTTTTCATGGCTGATGTGCTGAAAATGTATATTGAGAAGGAATACAAGAGAATTGGAGGAAAGCATATCCTAAAATATTAAATACAATGAGAATCATGCATTTTTGAGTTAAAACAATCCCTTCCATCTAATCTAGTATCCCGTCTTAAGAGAAAGAATGAAAGAGGACTTTTGCAACAGAGCAAAGAGGGTTTACAGATTTGTCTAATGTTTTGCAACATATTCTGTGCAATGAATAGTCATTTTCTCACTCTAACATAGAATTTATTAAGTCAGTTTTCACACAGTTTCTCATTTACTCAGAGCCTTAGGTAACATTTTTTTAGATCCTCAAATTGAATACAAAAGCTTTTATTCTTTGTGGTTCAGGATTAATATAATAATTAAGGAAAGGTTTTGACTTTGTATTTTAAAGGTACAACCAAACCATCATGAGTCTTATTTCACATTTATTAAAAATTTCCCCTTCTTTTTCTTGACTCTAAGTAAATTAAATGAAATGGCCTCCAAGGTTATTGTTATATGTAGACTATTCAACTGCAGGGTATTGAACTATATAATCTACTTTCATCCCATTAGAGTTGTATCACTCTTAGTCTTCGGTTGTGAGTAGACAATTAGATACAAATGGTTTTCAAATGGATTTACTATAAAATGCTAGTGGAAGAAAATTTCAGGATCTTTGATGTTTTTATTTGAAGTGTAAACTATTAACTATTCTAAAAATCCCTTAATTTGAGTATCGATATACTCCACCGAGATCATAATGTTTGGGGTGATAACATCGGCAGAAATCAGTACCTTTTCAAACATAAAAGACAAACCTGAAAATTATGAACCTTTACATTTTTTCCTATGCAATTTATTACACTTACCATATTTAAAGTTTTTAAATCAAGCATATACCTGGGTTAAGACAGTAATGTCCTAATTGGTCTCTTTGACTCTAGATTCGCCTATCTCCATTATAGGGTACACACTATTGTAGGATTAATCTTATTAAATCACAGTTTCCAGAGAATCACTTCTTGCTTTAAAAATAGGGCTTATTAACTAAATATTTGCTTTATTGAATTATGGATGTAAATGTGTGTGTATGACAAAAATGGTTACCTGTTTCTACTGCACTAACATGATACATTTTTACTAAAATTGTAACAACGTCCATAAATAATTCATTTTACAAATAACTATTTTTTAATTTATTTTCTTTTTTCCAAGTGATAATTTTCTTGTTGATATTACAAAGGGTCCACAATGGTTAAAGTTTGCATATTCAAGGCCTAGAGAATGATCTCTGGAAGATGCATGACTGTATAAAAACTCATTTGAAATTACTGTTAAGATTTTATTGTAAATATATGTGTGTACAGGTGAGTTTATGTTTGTGTATATACACATACGTATCTTAAAGTCTAATAACCATACATGTATGTGTGTTGTGTATGTATGTATGACTTTTCTAAACCTTTGTCATAAAATCAAGTTTGTCTCAAAAAGTAACCAGAGCTTCATTTTCAGCCATGGTATTTACACTACCATTTAAAATGCAGCTGTAAACAAAGGGATAATTGAAAAATGAGTATAAAAATCTATAAAACAGGCCAGGCATGATGGCTCACGCCTGTAATCCCAGCACTTTGGGAGGCTGAGGATCACAAGGTCAGAAGTTCGAGACCAGCCTGGCCAATATGGTGTAATCCCATCTCTACTAAAAATACAAAAATTAGCTGGGTTTAGTGGCGTGTGCCTGTAATCCCAGCTACCCAGGAGGCTGAGGCAGGATAATCACTGGAACCCAGGAGGCAGAGGCTGCAGTGTGCCAAGATCACTCCATTGCACTCTTGCCTGGGCAACAGAGCAAGACTCCTTCTCAAAAAAAAAAAAAAGTATAAAACAACTATTTTTATATATCATGCAAAGCTATAGTCTGATCACTTGGAGAGTTACAGAAAAGAAGCAAATGAGAGGATTCCTGCACTGACTCTGGCTTTCTGCCTGGAGGTCCTTTCCTGAACGGGAAAGCAGATCAGCAGCAGAATATTGCAATCTTGTGGAAATAAAGAAATAGGTATCAGACTTTGAGCTGATGGATATAGCCGGGACTAGCGGGGCAGGTGTTAGAGAGAAGGGAGCAACAACAACAACAACAACAAACCAGTTTCAGATATCTGAATAGGAATCTCTGAGAGTCTTTAGCTAAATATTAATCTGTGTTTGCATAGGTTAAAAAATCATAAGACCAAAACAAGTTAACAACTGTTGGGAAACTATAGAATGGACAATTGCTTGATCCTTTCTCCTCTTTTTCTTTTGCAAATTTTCTTAATATATATTGTAGACCAATAGGAATTCATTTAGGTACTTTAAAGATATCTTGCCCTTTCCTTTTGACTAAGATAGATTCTGATAAAAGTTTATGTAATCCTTATCTTTATTCTTCTGTATGTATTATCTCTTTTCTCTGGTGGTCTTTTCTCAGAAACATTTCTCAGAGCAACACAAGGCTGAGAGGCATTTGATTCATTAGCCCAGAGTACAGAAACTTATTTTAATACTTTGGAAAATCAGTGGATACCACAAAGGGTCATATCTTAGTAAGCAGGCTATTTGGTAATACCTAAAAGAGTTTTCTTATTTTTATTTTTTTTTAGACAGGGTCTTGTTCTGTCACCCAGGCTGAAGTGGAAGTAGCATGATCACAGCTCATTGCAGTCTCAAATCCCCGGGCTCAAAGGGCCTTCCCTGCTGAGTAGCTGGGACCACGAGTGGGTGCCACCACAACTGGATCATACTTTATGCAGACCAGGTCTCCCTATGTTGCCCAAGCTAAAGAGTTTAAAATTATGCATTCAATCAATCTGTTCTGCAAGTAACATAACTACCTGCTAAATAAATTAAGCATTCTTTAAAAAAAGAAAGCTAAATCCAAACATTCAACAACATAACTTTCTCAATGTTTTGCAACAAATAAACGTTTACTAGAAACATGTATTAGTTTTCTCTTGCTGCCACAATAAATTATCACTAATTTAATGGCTTGAATTATACAAATACATTACCTTGCAGTGCAGTAGGTCACAAGATTAGTAAGGGTTTCACTAGATTGAAATTAAGGTGTTGACAGGCTGCATTCTTTTCTGGAGGAGCTAAGGGAGAATTGGTTTCTGCCTTACTGGGGTTATTAGCCAAATTTAGTTTCTGGTGGTTTTAGGACTGAGGTCTCTATTGGCCTTATTTACAGTTTTGCAGGCTGTAGAAATCGAGGCTCATTCCCAGCTTCCAGAAACTATAGAGTTCCTGGTACATCACTACCTTTCTCCATCTGCAAAGCCAGCAGCAGGAGGTGGACTCCTTTTCACGTTGCAACTTTCTGACCTCAGCCAGAAAATGATATGCACTTTGAAGAGCTCCTTTAATTAGACTGGCCCACCCAGCTATTCTAGGATAATGTCCTTAGCTCAAAGTCTGTATCCTTAATGGTTAAGTATCCTTTACCATGTAAATATAATAAATATATTCACAGATTCCAGGGATTAGGGCATTAATATCTTTGAAGGGAGTGGTAGCATTATTTGCCCATTGTATTATGCGAAAAAGCAAAAAACAAAACTCATATACGGATGAAAATCAGTCATTAGATATCACTCCAGAAATGACAGAAATGATTTAATCTCTATGAAATTCATTGACAGATATGGATGTATAAAGTTATAAAAATTATAAACATAAGAAATATATACATAAATATTTCTTGTATTTATATATTTATAAACACAATACATAGTTCTTTATAATATTTTATATTATATATAAATATAAATAAAAATAAAAATATGAAAATAACGGGAAGAGAAATCGAAGATATAAAAAACAGACTAGGTTGAAATAATACGAACAAATAAATAATGCTCAAAAGGAAAAATTTACTCCAATTAAGAGCAGGATAAATATTATAGTAGAAAATATTAATGCATTTGAACACATAGTGACAAAGTATTCAAACTGAGGCTCAGAGAAAGAGTGTGGAAAAAGCTTGAAAAACTGAACAGGATCTCAGGGACTTATGACAAAATACCAAGTAGTTTTCATATATGTATAATTAGAACCCAAGAAGGAAAAAAAGAAAGGAACAACGAATAGCCAAAGGTTCTCTAAATGAGATGAAAAATATAACCTTACAGATCCTTAAAATACTAAAACCCATTCACAATAATAAAAATAACAATGCACCAAGGTACATCATAAGTAGATTGTTGAAAATCAGTAATAAAGAGAAATTCTTAAAGACCACCAGAGAAAAGAGATAATACATACAGAAGAATAAAGATAAGGATTACATAAACTTTTATCAAAATCTATCTTAGTCAAAAAGAAAGGGCAAGATATCTTTAAAGTACCTAAATGAATTCCTATTGGTCTACAATATATATTAAGAAAATTTGCAAAAGAAAAAGAGGAGAAAGGATCAAGCAATTGTCCAAATATTTGGAAAATGAATTACAAAGTTCTAAATAAAAAAATCTCAAATGCAAAATCCAAGTACCAAGAAAAACTATTTAGTAAATATTTAGTAAATATTTTGATTTGAATGGTGAAAAAGTCTCAAAACCAACATATCTAAATTTGTGAGCTGCAACTTAAACAGTGCTTAGAAGGAAGTATGTGTCATTGAATACTTGTATTGGGAAAGAAGAAATGTTTACAGTCAGAGCCTAAGCTTGCAACTCAGGAAACTAGAAAAAAAAAAAGCAGGTTAGCCCAAAGTAAGCAAGAGGAAGGGAAAAATAAAGGTTAAGATTAGAATTAAATATAATAGGAAAAAAATATGAAAGATTTATGAAAGCATAAATTTGTTCATAGAGAAGATCAATGAAATTTTTCCAAAAAAGAGAGAAAACACAAATCACCAATATTAAGAATGAGAAAGTGGATATTGCTACAGATCCTACCAACTTTAAAGAATTAACAAACCTTAATTATTGAAGAAGTCATTAAGAAGGCTGTGTATGTAGAAAATCCTAAGAAATCAAAAATAAACGCAAGAATTAATAAATAAATTTAGCAAGTTTGCAGGTACATGGTCAACATAAAATTACTTCATTTCTATAGTATGAGGCCAAACAATTGGGAAAATGCAATTTTAAAAATTACCATTTACAACAGCATGAAAAACCTGAAACACTTACTAAATTTACCACAATAGCTGTGAAATCTGTAAATTAAAAACTTAAAATATTGGTGAGAGAAATGTAGAAGTATCTACATAAACAGTTAATTATGTAAGTGAATCAGAATAAGTAAACTTAGTATATATAAATTATGCTTTAATAGAGCTGTTAATTATAAAAAATTATATTTGAAAAATTTTGGCTAGGCTTATGCCTATAATCCCAGCACTTTGGGAGGCCAAGGCAAGTGGATCACTTGAGGTTAGGGGTTTGAGACCAGTGTGGCCAACATGACAAAACCCAGTCTCTACTAAATAAATACAACATTAGCAGGGTGTGGTGGTGCTGGCCTTTAGTCCCAGCTACTTGGGAGGCTGAGGCAGGAGAATCGCTTGAACCCACGAGGCAGAGGCTGCAGTGAGCCAAGATCCAAGATCGCACCATTGCACTCCAACGTGGGCAACAGAGCAAGACTCTGTCTCAAAAAAAAAAGAAAAAAAAAAGGCATATCCATAAGCATCACCCAACTGGATATCAAGTATCCCCGTTAGACTGACATAATACAATGGCTTGATGAGTCAATTTTGAGTAAGATAACTAATCCAATAAATGTACCTCCTGAAAAAATGTCTCTCATGTCTTCACTTTCTGTGGTTGAAATTTTAGCAGAATCATTCCAAATGCTAATAAATATTTTTTCTCCTTCTCACAGCTAGTAAAATCTCAGAATGCATGGAATTTCAAATGCTATCAAATTGCAGCCACAGTGACGAGATATGCCACTGAGCATTGGGCAGCTACAGCCAGATGCCTTTACTTCATGTCAGGAGGTCGTGCCTGTACCGTGTAGTAATGACCAACTGTTTACCTAGCAGTGCTAGACTGACTGGGTCCTCCCCCTTAATCACTGCTGTATGGCAAGTGAAACCAGCCAAAACCACGCATTTCTGGCTGCTTTTACAACATCTAGAATTAGATGAAATGATCCCTTGAGAACAGTATCTGGGTTCAGCAGAAATTGTTAGAGTCCCTGAAGACAAAACTTGGAAGAAGACAAAAAGAGCAAGGAAGATGTATTATCCCTCTTTCTTCCCTTTTACATGCTTTTGTTCCAAATAACAATTTTTTTGTTATGTCTTTCATACTGTTTGTCCGAGACACCTTGTGTGACCAGGCAACTGCATCTTTGTGACACATCATGGAAAGCTGTTCAGCACAGTAGCACACCAATTTGTGTTGCTTCTTATGTTTCTCCTCTTTACTTTTTTTCTTCCTTAATCTTCCTGTCCTGAGATTTTACTCTCCTCCTCCCAAAATTACACAAAAAAGAGAAAAATCAGCATTTTTCTTACTTTATTTCTATTTTCTAGGGATCTGTGTTAAGAAGTAGAATGGCAGCGATTCATTAAATCAATAGTTACCGTCTAAGTTGTCCTTGGTTTTTATATTCAAGACTTTGCAGACTTGGGACTTGCATATGTAGAGTGTGATTTTATCCATAAAACAGATTTTTAAAAAGTTTTTTGTGCCATCATTATTCTTAAGTTCTCATTTTTTAAGCATCTGTGGATAGATGCAGAATAATCCCCACCTCCCCTCAATGCTCACTCCAAGGAGATTAAATTTTAATCCTTAAAATCTGTAAACATTTTGAATTTCATAATAGAAAAGGCCTTGTGTGATTAAATTAAGGACATTGAGTTGAAATTCTCCTGTGTTATCCAGGTAGGCCTAATGTAATAACAAGAGTCTTTACTAGTGAAACAGTGAGCTGGAAAGGTCCGACTGATAAACATGAGCGACTCAGTGACCATTTCTGGCTTTAAAATGGAAGAGGGCGACAAGCAGAGGAATTGGAAAGCCTCTAGAAACTGGAAAAGGCAAGAGAATGGGAGTCTAGAGAGTCAAGGAGGAACCCAGCCCTGCCATCAGGACTAGATTTTAGCTCAGTAAGATTCATTTTGTATTTCTGGCATCTAGAAATAAAATAAATTTGTATGGTTTCAAGCCACTAAGTTTGTGGTAAGCTGTTATCGCAGCAAGAAGAAATTAATACAGAGGCTTTAGAATTCTTGTCATAGAATATTTACCAATGTAGAAATAGGTTTTGTGGTTGTGATTTTTAAAAATAATTTCAACTTTTATCCTAGATATAGAGGGTTCATGTGCAGAAATGTAACATGAGTATATTGCATGATGCTGAGGTTTAGGGTACAGATCCTGTCACCCAGATAGTGAGTATAGCACCCAAGAAGTAACTTTTTAACCCATGCTCCTTCTTCCTCCCCTTTCTAATAATCCACAATATCTACTGTTCCCATCTTTATGCCCATGAGTACCTGATATTTAGATTCCACTTGTAAATGAGAATATGTGGTATTTGGTTTTCTGTTCCTGTGTTAATTCACCTAGTATTATGGCCTTCAGCTGTGCTATTATGAATAACATTGTGATGAACATAGGAGTACATGTGTCTTTTGGTAGAACAATCTACTTTGTTTTGGATATTTACCACTGTTTTCCACAGTGGCTGAACTAATTTACAATCCCATCAACAGCACATAAATGTTCCCTTTTCTCTGAAGTCTCACCAGCATCTGTTATTATTTGACTTTTTAATAATAGCCATTCTGACTGGTGTGAGATTGGAACTCATTGTGATTTTGATTTGCATCTCTCATAGTTAATGATGATAAGCCTTTCTTCATACGTTTGTTGGCTACGTGTATATCTTCTTTTGAGAAGTGTCTGTTCATGTCTTTTGCTCATTTTTTATGAGGTTGTTTTTTGATTATTGATGTAAGTTCCTTATAGATTTTGGATAGTGAACCTTTTTTGGATGCATAGTTTGCAACTATTTTCTCTCATTCTGTGTGATGTCTGTTCACTGCATGGGTGGTTTATTTTGCTGTGTAGAAGTCCCTTAGTTTAATTAGTTCTCACTTGTCAATATTTGTTTTTGTTGCAATTGCTTTTGGGGACTTACCAACAATTCTTTGCCAAAGTGCCAAAGTCAATGTCCAGTGGGGTATATCCCAGGTTTTTGCTAGAAATTGTTGTGGTTTGAGTTCTTATATTTGAATCTTTAATTCACCTTTAGTTAATTTTTTAATATGGTGAAATGTAGGGGTCCAGTTTCACTCATCTGCACATGGCTAACCAGTTATCCCAGCACCATTTATTGAATAGAGAGCACTTTCTCTATTGCTAGGTTTTGTTAGCTTTCAAAGATGAAACTGTTGTAGGTGCATGGCTTCCTTTCTAGGTTCCATATTATATTCCTTTGGCCTATGTGTCTGTTTTTGTACCAGCACAATGCTGTTTTGGTTACTATAGCCTTATGGTATAGTTTAAAATTGAGTAGTGTGATGCTTCTGGCTTTGTTCTTTTTATTTAAGAGTGCTTTGGCTCTTTAGCTTCTTTTTTGGTTCCACATGCATTTCAGAATAATTTTTCATAATTCTGTGAACAATTACGTCAGTAGTTTGACAGAAGAAACAGCACTGAACCTGTGAATTGCTTTGCGCAGTATGGCCATTTTAATGTTATAGATTCTTCCAAACCATGAGCATAGAATTTTTTTTTTTTTAATTTGTGCCATCTCTGATTTTTTCATAAGTGTGTTGTAGTTCTCCTTGTACAGACCTTTTACCTTCTTGGTCAGGTGTATCCCTAGGTATTTTATTCCTTTTGCAGCTATCATAAATGGGATTACATTCTTGATTTGGCTCTCAGCTTGAACATTACTCATATATAGAAATGCTACTAATTTTTGTACATTCATTTTGTAACCTGAAACTTCTCTGAAGTCATTTTTCAGTTCAAGGAACCTTTTGGCTGAGTCTTTAGGTCATTCTAGGTATAGAATCATATTATCATTGAAGAGGGGTGATTTGACTTATTTTCCTATTTGGGTACTTTTTATTTATTTCTCTCACCTAATTAATCTGGCTAGGACTTTCTAGAAATAAGTTTTGAATAAGTAGAAATGTGTTTTGAAGGGCATATGAAAAAACTCTTAAAATATTTGAGGATATTTGTCATTCAAAACTCTTAAAATATTTGAGAATATTTGTTATTCAAAACTCTTCACTTTCAAGATCATACGAATACGTAGGAAACATAGAATTATTTGTGGGTAAAATGGATTGGCTGTATCTCCACACAAATCTTATCTCAAATTGTAATCCCCATGTGTCAGGAGCCAGGGAGAGACCTGGTGGAAGGTGATTGAATCATGAGGCTGGTCCCTCCATGCTGTTTTCATGATAGTGAGTGAGTTATCACAAGATGTGGTTGATAAGTGTTTGGTGCTTTCCCCTTCTCTCTCTGCCTCCTACTGTCATGTAAGACATGCCTTGCTTCCCCTTCGGCCATGACTATAAGTTTCCTGAGGACTCTTCAGTCATGTGGAACTGTGAATCAATTAAACTTTTCTTTATAAATTACCCAGTCTCAAGTAATATCTTTATAGCAGTATGAAAATGAACTAATACAGGAAATTGGTAACATGGAGAGTGGGGCACTGCTATAAAGATAACCTGAAAATGTGGAAGTGACTTTGGAACGGGTTAATGGACAGTAGTTGGAATAGTTTTGAAGGGTCAGAAGAAGACAGGATCATATGAGAAAGTTTGGAACTTCCCAGAGATTCGTTGAATGGTTTTGGCCAAAATGCTGATACTGATATGGACAATGAAGTCCAGGCTGAGTTGGTCTCAGATGGAGATGAAGAACTTATATTTAAGAAGGTAGCAGAAGGTAAGAGTTCGGAAAATTTAAAGGCTGACTATGTGGTTAAAAAAAGAAAACCTCATTTCCTGCAGAGAAATTCCAGCCAGCCTTAAAAATTTGAATAAGTAACAAGGAGCCAAATGTTAATAGCCAAGTCAAAGGGGAAAATGTCTCCAGGGAATGTCAGAGACCTTCATGGCAGCCCCTCCCATTACAGGCCTGGAGTCCTAGAAAGGAAAAATGGTTTCATGGGTGGGGCCCAAGACCCCATTTCTCTGTGCAGCCTCTGTACATGGCACCCTGTATCCCAGCAGCTTCAGCTCCAGTTGTAACTAAACGGAGTCAATTTACAGCTCAGGTAATTGTTTCAAGGGATACAAGCCCCAAGAGTTGGAGGCTTTCACATGGACCTGGGCCAGCAGATGCACAGAGGTCAGGAGTTGAGGCTTGGCAGCCTCCAACTAGATTTCAGAGGATTTATGGAAACGCCTAGATGCCCAGGCAGAAGTCTGCTGATGGAGCAGAACCCTCATGGAGAACCTCTACTAGGGCAATGCAGGGGGATGTGTGGGGTTGCTGCCCCCAAACAGAGTCCCCACTGGGGCACTGCCTACTGTAGCTGTGAAAAGGCCACTGTCCTCCAGATCCCAGAATGGTAAATCCACTGACAGCTTGCACCATGCACCTGGAAAAGCCACGGGGATTCAATGCCAGCCTATGAAAACAGCTGCAGAGGCTTCACCCTACAGAGCAGAGCCACAGGGATGGAGCTGCCAAAGCCCTGGGGAGCCCACCCCTTCGACGGTGTGCCCTGAATGAAAGACATGAAAGCAAAGAAGATTTTGGAGCTTTAAGATGGTAACTGCACAGCTGCGTTTTGGACTTGCATGGGACCTGTGGCCCCCTTGTTTTTGCCAATTTCTTTTATTTGGAATGGGAACATTTACCCAATGCCTGTACCCTCATTGTATCTTGGAAGTAACTAACATGTTTTTGATTTTACAGGCTCATAGGCAGAACGGACTTCCCTAGTCTCAGATGAGACTTTGGACTTGGACTTTTGAGTTAATGCTGGAATAAGTTAAGACTTTGGGGGACTGTTGGGAAGGCAATAAAGTTTCAGTGCCACAAAAGAAATAGCACTTGAATATAAAATTTTCTATTTAATTCTCAGCAAGGCAAGGTACTCCTATGAAGGTTGCACCCTTACAGATGGAGCAACGGTGAGTGCACACTTGGACAAGGGAGGGGAAGGAGGTCTTATCATTGACACACATGGCCCCTGCTGCTATGTCTTTCCACTATTGGCTAGGGTTAGGCTGCATAGGCTAAACTAATTCCAATTGGCTAATTTAAAGAGAGTGATGGGGTGAGTGGTTTGGCAGGAAAAATGGTTATGACAGATCAAGTAATCAGAATGAGTCAGGGTGGAGTAGGTAATCAGAATGAGTCAGAGTGGAGTAGGTAATCGGAATGAGTCAGGGTGGAGCAGGTAATTGGAATGGGTCAGGGTAGTGTAGATAATTGGAAAAGGTTGCTTTACAAGGAAGTTAGGTTTAAAAGTAGAAGGTAAAGAATTGAACATACTGACATATTGATTCTTTGAAAAGAAATTTATAACTCATATCTAACAACCCCTCCTCTTGCATTTGCTTACAGCTCTTTCTTTTCAAATTTTTTAACATGTCTTGACTTAGTTATTCTGCTTGATTTTCCAAAAGAAGAAGCTTCTCTGGATAAGATGGAGGATACTCCTGGTTGACACTGGGATCTTTATCGAAATCTTCCCAGATTAAATGCTTCCTATTCACTAATGCCCAGTCTGAGGAGAGTTAGGAGGGACAGAGGTACTTTTCTGAAGTAGAGAACTGCCTTTGACTTGGCGAGTCCCCACAGGGTATAATAAGGCAAGCATTAAATACAATAGTTTGAGGTGAAATTGCCTTGGTTATGTTAATAACTACATGGTCAGCAATAGAGTGAGAAAAGAAGAAAAGAGTAATAGAATAGATGAAAGAGAGTTACATTTTTCTTAGTTTTATCTTGGTACGGGTTTTCCCCTGGTACTAGGGTCCATGACTCTGGAGAGGGTGGTGCTTTCTTGACAGCGGTGTGATGAGTCCATCCCCTTTTTGCTGTACGAACAGCAGTCTCGGTGATTAGCAGGACAAGGTAGGGTCCTTCCCAGGCTGGCTTGAGTTTTTCTTCTTTCCACCCTTTGAGGAGAATGTGATCTTCAGGCTGGTGCTGGTTTACTGGAAATTCTAGGGGTGGTACCTGTGCTAAAATACTTTTAGTTTTGAGGGAAAGGAAAGTGGAAGACAAACCAAGGATATTCTTTCTAAGAAATTGATCTTTTGTTTTAAATGTGGGGACATCAGCAGTGGACTTTATAATCCTTGGTGACTTCTTACTGATAAATTTTCTTTAGCACCTATTTTTATTAATTTTTAGACCAAAGAAAGCCAAACACCATTTTATATTTGACAATGCTTCCTGTATGATTTTTATACCAGATAAGCTAAATTTCACCTTTATATTAGTGTGTTGTTAATGTTAAACTCAATTTTAGTAAAACCTTGTAGACATATTTATCCAATTTTAACATCTGACCATAAGGTAAGATTTTTTACGTACTCTTTTTAACCTTTTATAATTTTTGTTAAAGAGCAGGTTAGTGCTTTAAGAAAAGCCCATTGAGCTTTTATGTTAACATTCAGTTAACAGGAAAACTGGATGATACCCCTTTAACTTTAGCCAATATGTTTACACACAGAATTTCCATTACAATTAACATTTTAAAACTTGCTTAAGCCTTTAAAACAAAATTTTTAACCTTTTAATGTAGGTAAAAATTCACATTTTTATGCCTCCTTATAATCCTTTTACCAAAAGTATATTTTACTTTCCTTGCACGCCTTACACATAAACTGTTTCTTCAATAATTTTCCATTCAGGAGGCCTAATTACTTCTAAATTATACAATATTTCTTTTTTTTTTTCACGATTTTCACAGTCTTTGACTTGCCTCAACCTTCTAACTTGCTGCAAACATCACTTTCTTTAGAAAACTAGTTAATTTAAGACAAGAATTTATCATATAATATTCTTTTTATAAAAATTCTTCCCCTCTCCTTTTTTTTTTTTTTTAAATTTTCTCCAAAGCAACCTTCCTTCATGACTGTGGACTAGACTGCCTAAGGCCACAAGACTAGAAGTTAAGATAATACATGTTACACTGTTAACTTTTAGCAAACTTTACTTTTGTTGAAAACCTTGTAAGTTTGGGATTTCAATTATCCTTTACTATTAATAAGAACTTGTTTAGTCCAAATTAACTTATAATTGGTATTGATGGTTCCTTCTTGGTTCTGTAAGTAGTTTAAGGCTTGGCTGAGTGCAAACAACTCGCATGTTTGAGTAGATCAATTATTAGGCAATTTTCCTAATTCTGCTTCTACAAGAGTTTTCCTATCAATTGCTGAAAACCCATTGTGTCTTTTTTCCTCAATCATCCGGGAGGAAATTTTTATCATCCTGTCCTGAAGGGAGTTCCTCCTAGGTCTGGTTGGACCTTTGTATGGTAATTAACTAGGATTCAGATCCCCTGTTTGGAAACCTGCCGAGTTAAGGGAATTATCAGTGGTTAATGTTAAATCATCTTTTTCTAACAGAATAGCCCCATAATTTAAGATTTTTGAGTTAGTAAGCTACCTTTTTGCTTTTTTTTTTTTTTTTTTTTGACTTAGGATAGTTGTGAACTGGTGAGGTGTGCTCACAATGAGGTTTACTCTAAAAGTTATTTTTCTACTTTCTTCTGCTAGCAAAATAGTTGTCGCTACAGATGGAATGTATTTGGGCCATCCACGGGTTACCGGGTTAAGAATTTTTGATAGGAAGGCTGTGGGCCGTTAGTGGCCTCAGTGCTTTTGGGCTAGTCCTTGTTTACACTGACAACAAGGTGGTATTGGAGTGTTATAGGGCCGTGCAGAAGACTTTCAATGATCAATTACAGGTTTTAAATTTACCCTGGCTTTCAAAGGAATAGGGTACACTGTTTTCTCTTTACTATTTCTATCTCTGTCTTTCTGTCTTTGACTTTGTCTCTCTCTTTTTCTCTCCCTAGTTGACTGCCTCTTTGTCTCTCTGTCTCTTCCTCTCTCTCTGCCTGTCTCTCTCTCTGCCTCTCTTTCTCTCTGCCTGTCTTTTTCTCTTTCTCTGTCTCTCTTTGACTCCCTCTTTGTCTCTTCCTCTCTCTCTGCCTCTCTCTCTCTGCCTCTCTTTCTCTCTGCCTGTCTTTTTCTCTTTCTCTCTCTCTCTTTGACTCTCTCTTTGTCTCTCTGTCTCTTCCTCTCTCTCTGCCTCTCTTTCTCTCTCTCTCTCTTTCTTTCCCCTCTCTCTCTCTTTTGTCTCTGCTGTTCTTTCCCTGCCTCTGCCAGTTGCTTATGCTGCTGTTCTCCCCTCTCCCGGTCCCTAGAGGAGGGACTGACAGAAGTGGAGCTATTCTTTCTTGCCCCGGAGAAGAAAGGAAAGGGAAGTTCTGAATATTTTTCTTACTACCAGAGGTTTGTGTGAGGTTCAACCCTTGAAATTAATAGAAGGCTCAACTCCTCACACCAGGGATGTCTCACCTTGCCTCTCCCAGAAAGCTCAACCCCTCAAACCAGGTGATGTCTTGCCTTGCTGCTCTGGAAGGTTGACCCGTTTCCTCCCTTTCCCCCTCTGAAGGTCCTTTGCATACTTCCCACTCATGTTTTTCTCTCTGGCTGCTGCCCAAGGGAGAATTAGGCCCCTCTTAGTGTTGGCGTGCTGGTATAACTCCCACGACATGGTCTGCCCTAAGCCATTTGAGGTAGCTACAGAAGTGCAGAGAGGACCCACTCACTCCGTCCAGCAGTAGGACTTTCACCATCCACATGAACGGCACCACAAGTAGGGTTATTTGTGATCATTCACGCACACATACATTTAGCCCTCCAGAATTTGACCACCAAGGAAGTACTTTACCGGCTCCTGCAGCTTCTCCTTCTTTGGTCTGTGCACGGAGTCGTTGCCACGGTACATAAGGATCCTTTAAGCTAGGTTGCTGGCCAGCTTTCCCCCTCCCCCAACCCACATTGCTGAGAGCTCGGGTCATTCCTTGCACTGGGTGGGTCTTCATTTCTCACCGCTGGGTAGGTCTTGATTTCTCACCCCTGAGGTCACCACAAGGGGGCGGGGTGTGCTTCCTCACAAGAGAGAACTAGAGACCACCCCAGAGGAGAATGTAAACACAGGCGAGCCCCCAAAGTGTTATAAATAAAGTTTCTGTGCCGCAAAAGAACTAGCACTCGAATATAAAATTTTATTTTTAATTCTCAGCAAGGCAAGGTACTTCTACAGAAGGGTACACCGTTACAGGTGGAGCAATGGTGAGAGCACACTTGGACAAGGGAGGGGAAGGGGTTCTTCTCCCTGACCCACGTGGCCCCTGCTGCTGTGTCTTTCCCCTATTGGCTAGGGTTAGACCGCACAGGCTAAACTAATTCCAATTTGCTAATTGAAAGAGAGTGAGGGGGTGAGTGGTTTGGTGGGAAAAATGGTTATGACAGAGCAGGACATCAGAATGAGTCAGGGTAGAGTAGGTAATCGGAATGAGTCAGGGTGGAGCAGCTAATCAAAAAAGATTGTTTTATAAGGAAGTTAAGTTTAAACACAGAAGGCAAAGAATTGAACATACTGACATATTGATTCTTTGAAACAAAATTTAGAACGCATATCTAACAATTGGGTTTGAAATGTTCAAAGGACATGATATTTGGAAGGGACCAGGGCAGGATGATATGATTTGGCTCTGTGTCCCCACCCAAATCTCATCTCAAACTGTAATTCCCACCTGTGATAGAGGAACCTGGTGGGAGGTGATTGGCTCATGGGGGCAGTTTTCCCCAGGCTGTTCTCATGATTGTGAGTGAGTTCTCATGATATATGGTTACTTATAAGTGTCTTGTGCTTCCCCTTTCTCTCTCTCTTCTGATGCCATGTAAGATGTGCCTTGCTTCCCCTTAACCTTCCACCATAACTGTAAGTTTCCTGAGGCTTCTTCAGTCATGCAGAACTGTGAGTCAATTACATCTCTTTTCTTTATCAATTACCCAGTCTCAGGTATTATTTATGCCGGTATGAAAATGGACGAATACAGTGGGGCTTTTATTTGTTTGAATTTTTTGTGTTTACTTTTCTGGGTACTGACTTAAAGAAAGGTGAATAAAGTTCATTGGAATTTCTGTAGAAGCAGACAGATGTGAGAATAAATTCAGCAAAGTATATCCTATTATAGTGCTCAGAAATTATTCTGAAAAGGTGATAAATATATGATTATTTTAGGATAATTATGTTTGAACATAAAATTAAGGGGCACTTTCTCAGTAGGATGTTCTACTTACATGATTTTTAAGATTCCTAGATTTCAAACAGTTAAATCTATTCTAGAAGTTCATCTGGAGCAGAACTGGCATGGATTATGAATCTAATGAATATCAATATTTGATTACTATTTTTCTGAGTTCTGAAAAATAATGTTTATTGTGTAATTATCATACAGATTATCTTCAACAGAAGAAATATTCAGAGAACTAAATGAAACTCTTTATTATAAGCCAAATTTAAAATAAGCCCTTAGCAGCCCTTGTTTGTATGAAAGGGCTCCTGTGCTGACCATCTTTCAGCTCTTCCAGCTCAGGAGGGCACAATTGACTTTCATTCCCACTTGCTGCACTGGGAAATTCACCACTGTCTTCCTCTGGAGGCCAAGCTTCCAATGAGCCATTCCCAGCCAGTGACTGAATTAGCAGTGACTGAATATGGCAAGGATACTAAGGCAGATTGGTTCCTGTGAAACATGTAATTCTCTGATGATCAATCTGGTCTCAAATAACCCACCTACTTTGCTGCAACTTACTTAGAACTAGAATATTCCCAGTTCACAGGTGTTTCTCAAATAAATCTCTAGTCAAGTCTCAATGTAAATACTCAGAGAACCTCAGCTAATGCATATCCCCACCCACTTGTTCCACAATCCTCATTGAAATTAATAACAGTAATGAATAAACATATCGAACATTTGTAATAACCACTTTATTTAGTGTAATTTAAAGAAGTGAAACAACAGAGAACATTTAATGTGGTAAAAGCAAGATATTAAGGAACAACAAAGAATTTCAACAAAAAAAGGAGTTAAAATAGATGGTGTATATTCTCATGTAGCTGATCCCATGAAATTTTGTTTCTTCACAGAGAGCAATGTATGTATCAGGAAGGCCCTGTTTCAAGTTTTTATTCATAGAACTATGTGCAAAAGATAATTTAGACAAAGTTTAGACTCAGAGCACAACACAAAAAGAATTGTGGTGGTAGGATACTCTTTAGATGAGTCTATGAATAGCTTAACTGCTATCAAGACAACAAGGCTGGGAAGCAACTAAAACTTTTTTTCCTTTTTTGTCATTCATTTTATAGTCTAGAGTTCTATACTATAGTGACGTAAAAATCTCTGCAATAATTTTGTGAAAGTATTGCAATTGCTGACATCATATAAAAGTCTATCCATAAAAGCCTTAGATGTCAGTATAAAGTTATAGTATATAATTCTCACTTGTAAAATTATTGACAATATACTTGATTTTTTAAATCTCTATGCTTCATATACATAGACACAGCACCCAATAAACCTGATTATTACTCGACCTTGTATGTATGCTCACCTCACTAGGGAGTTTCCTTGTTGCAACAATACTGGTCTTTCTTTCTTACCCAATTAACGAGGCAGAGATTGTTTCTGATCGCTGAAGTGGGATCTAGCTTACCATTGCTTGAAATCTGACTCAATTTATCTATCACTTCAGCATCGATAGAGTGCTGTTTTCCTTTCCTTTAGAAAAATCATTTGCTTTTATTCTGGTCAAAAAGGCAAGATTTACCTCGTTTAATCCTTACTTAAAAGATTTAAAATTACCAAACTTTATTTTCAAAATGCCAGACTCTGTGCTAGGCATGTAGAGAAGTAAATCAGAGAACTTTTACGATGTTAAGATGATACGTGCATATTTACTTAATCTGCAAACACTGTGAGGTATCAACTATTACATTTTAATTGCAAATGACAAAGCTGAAGACCCGAATTTAAATATGGATTTTTTTTTTCAAGATCACAGGGTTAGCAACGTGAAAGAAAAAGTAATCTCTGGTCTTCCAATGGCAAATGCAGTAATTTTTCTACTATATCAACTTTCATTTTGATATTTGCACAACATATCACAAATAGTACAGACTGAATAACTTATGATGTTTACTTGGGTCACTATCATAATTAGGGCAATATTTTAAATAAAGAATAATAGAAAAATTGGATTAGCAAAGCCTGGCTTCTGCTACTTCTAATCAAGCATATGAATTTGAATGACTATCTTGCAAAATTTTGCATCTCTGAGGGCAGTTTGGAGGTATCTGAGAGAAATTAACCATGTGTTTTCTTTATAGGAAAAGTTGTTTAAATCAGGTTTTAAAGTACTTGACTTCTCTTTTTTCATTCAGCTGTCAAGCATGTGTGCCTGATTCAAAGAAAAGACGAGGAGTTGAAATAACAGATTATATTAGTGCTTAATATGACTGTAAACTTTCCTTTTTATTTGAAAGCACCACATTACTGCTTATAAAGTCAAGTTGGTTTTTTAAAGTATTTAATTCTATATAGACAGCTATAGCTGTCAACAAATATTGGCACATAAGATGTTTTCTTAAAAAATGTTAGGACATTGTCAGTTGATGAAGGAAAATGAATATCCTAGGTGATTAAAAATACAATTTTGTGTTTAGTGTAATAGTATCTAGTTACATAATTCATCATTGCTATGCAAATCTGACTGAATAAAGCAAGTGACATTATATATTCCTACTTACATAATTAGTGATAGTTTTTATTTTATTTATTTATTTTGAGATGGAGTCCCACTCTCTTGCCCAGGCTGGAGTGCAATGGCACGACCTTGGCTCACTGCAACCTCCACCTTGCGGGATCAAGTGATGATCCTGCCTCTGCCTCCCAAGTAGCTGGGATTACAGGCAGGCAACGCTACACCTGGGTAATTTTGTATTTTTAGTAGAGATGGGATTTCACCATGTTGGTCAGGCTGGTCTCAAACTCCTGACCTCAGGTGATCCATCTGCCACAGCCTCCCAAACAGCTGGGATTATAGGCTTGAGTCTACCCTTGTTCTAAGTTAAGCAACTTTAAACTGTATTGCTTTGTCCATATTTCTTAAGATACTATTAAATTATTTCCTTGTATAATAAACTTTGACTAGTAAGAAGGAAATTACCTATAAGTGTAGGAATTATAAAATTTGGCTTTTTAGCTTCTAAAATTGTCTTTTATGTAATTTAAATGGAATTAGCATTATATACAGATCCATAAAGTCAATCTTCCACCTTGGAAAACATGACAGATACTGATAATATCTCATCTATTTGCTCTAATTTTTCTATTTGCTTCTTTCTGGTGCTGAAAATTTTACCATTCTGGTTAATTTGTATTATTAAGGGATAAAATTTATATTAAAATGTTAATGTAAACTCTCAAATCTCTTCTTATTTAAGCTTCAATATAAATGAATTTATATGAATCATTGCAATTAACCTCTATATTAAACAAATTTTGACAAGAATGATGAGAAAATAGTACAAAGAGAATAGATTCATCAGGAATTGTGAAATTGAAGCCTTCTGAAAGAAAACCTGAAGCATATTATCTGCATTTAAAAAGTGGGTAACTTTAGATTGGAAAAATATGTAGGATTTCAGATGTCTCCTTATAGATGTTGGCAGTCGATTTTGATGTCTCTGGCAAAAGAATCAGTGTTATTTTACAATATTATATGCTTTTGTATATTACAACCACTTTAGTATATGACTAAAGCAGTATCTATGACAGAAACAATATTTCTTCACTATCCCTACTCTTTTTTTCTTTTTAATAAGGGAACACCTAAAGATCTACCTAGACACAATGGTGCATACTTAGAGACTTCATTTCTACCTCTCCAACATTGCTAGCTGTGGGCAGGTGACTAAATTCCAGTGATGATTGGGGCTTTGGGATCATCTCCTTCCATCTAAGTGATGGAACTCAGTCTTATGTTTGAAAGACTCATCAATATCTTTCATGTAGAGGTATTTTATTGGTTATTTTATTACATGAATGGATCACAATTCATTTAACTATTTTACGGTTTATAAAACAAAATGTTTGTGTTGTTTGTTGCTTGTATGTACTATGAATAATCCTTTGGTTAACATTCTTGTCCAGGTATCTAGGATTCATGCATTTCATTTATATGGGATTCATACCTAAGAGTAAAATTCTGGGTAATATAGTATCCATATGTTTGGCATTAATTGATTTTACTAAAATGTTGCTTAGTGAAAGTGCCAATTTTCTCACATATCAAAAATATATGAGAATATCATCTGCTCCAAAATCTGACACTTTGTATCAACAGATTTTTTTAGACTTTTTAGATTTCTTTACTCTACCATTTGGCTATTTGTGATATCTCATTTTGTATTAATTTGCATTTTCTTGGTGGTTATAATTATCTTCTTTTGTCAAGTGCCTGTTCAAGGCTTTGCTTATTTTGCATACTTGGTTGCCTTTCTTTTCCAATTCAAAATCAGGAAAATATGCAGAAATGTAGTACTAAGTAAACTATTAGAAAATAAATTTCAAGAATATATGAAATATATGAAATACCATTTACTTCATTACAGGACAATAATGTTTATCCAAATCAGGAAAATGACATAGTACCAATCAAATATTTTAATAATGAAAAAAGTTTTCATCAAAGTTCAATAGCTAATCATCATAAAATTGTTAGAAACCTATAAATAAAGTGAAGTTCTATAAATAAACATGTATTTTCTTTAAATTAGGAAGAAGACAAAATATCTGCTAATATACCTGAATTCAATAATGTACTAAACTCTTTAAATGGCATAATATAAGAAAAATATATACATATTGGAAAATATTTTTAAAGCAACCATTATTTTCAGATAATAGTATTCTCTATTTTTAAATTTTATAACATTTATCTTAATAAGTAGTTTATAAGCTGTGTGCTGTTCCAATCTTTGTTATATTTCTGTAAAGAATGAATACATAATTTCAGATACCATTTATAATACTAATAAATAATAACTGCAAATAAAATGTAGCAAAATATTTTAAGACCTTTGTATAGAAATCCTTATATATAACATTAAAAATATATATTCACTAAATATATATTAACCATACTTAATATTTTATGAGTAAATTCTCCCAAATTGATCTATATATTTAATTCATCTGCAATAAAAATCCCATTAGGGTTTTATTATTAACTTGATGTAAGAACAAAAAAACTCAAGAGCAAATAGTCAAGACACTGCTGAAGAAGAAGAATATTGTGGAGTTATCTTTTTAATTATTAAGAACTTTTAGAAAGATATACTAATTAATTTGTGAGTTTTCAGCAGCAGGACAGAGAAAGAGACCGGTGGAAGAGCATAAACAGCCCAGAACAAACTTACGCATGGGAACCTGCTATTTTACAGAAATTGCATCACGAATCACCAGGGGGAAGCTAGCTTATCAGTAAATGATGCTGAGACAAATTGTTACCCAAGTGAAAAAATACCTACATATATTTTGTAATGGATTCATATCTCAAAACTACACATAATCCATTCCAAATGAGAGAATTCAAATTTTAAAAAGAGCTTCAAAAGCAGAAGTCAACATAGATGTATGTGTTTATAACCTTTATTAGGAATGTATTCCCTAAACAAGCTGCAATGGCACCAATTCTAAATGAAAAGACCAATACACATGAATCCCTCTTATACACAAGACATTATAAAGAAAGTATAATTCACAAATTGGGAGAATATTATGTGCAACATATACAATTGATAAAGAATTATAGAGTAGGAAGATAATAATAAAACAAAGCAACAGAAAACAACGTGTTTCAGTCAACAATAGAATAGAAAATAAGTGATTTGATTGGTATAATAAAATTTTGTATAGCATTGAGACTCAATAAATGAACTACATATATGCACACCAGAAAGAGTGAAACTGAAAAACAAGAATATTGAGTCAACAAAGCTAATCACAAACAATGCTTGCAACATAATTCTATTTATAATATGTAATCTTTAAAAATCAAAACTAAAACAGTATCTTTAGTTATATACCCAAGTATCAAAATCTCTTTTTGAAAAATTAAATAATGAGTAACAGAAAACAAGATATGTGGTTTCTTCTAGGGAAAGAAGGAATATGGCATCTACAAGGAGTACACAAAAGTCTCTGAAATATAAAAAATGTTCAATTTCTTAAGTGATATTTCAGTGTCGTGGGTGTTCATTTTTGTTATTTTTTTTACCTGTATGATTCACCGTGAAAAAATATAAAATTGCAATAAAATTTAAAAAATAAAACAAGATAATTTGGGAATGACAGAAATAATAACAGAGAAGAGTGTACTTCAAACTGATATGCTGATTGAAATTAGACTAGTTTCCACATTTTATTTAGTATATTTTAAAAATTTGTCACATACGATTCCTTTTAACACTAAATTACATTAGAATTATTATACCAGTAATGTTTTTCTTTACTAATAACAGCATTTGTCAAAATGTATCCACATCAACAAAGGTTACCCTACACATATGGAGATTTCCTTAACATTATTTGGATACTTTGTATCCAATAAATATGTTGCTCAGGGACATTTCCTAATGATTGTTAAAACATTTGCTAAAGATTAGCTGATTAGTAGGAAAAAGTTGACTGTAATAGGAATGAACAAACAAACTGTAATAGGAATGAACAAACAAACTGTAATAGGAATGAACACACTTATACCAGCCTAGAAGTCCTGTACCTGGGACACACAGGCTAGTAAACCAAACTCCAGTGGACCATCACAGCTGAGTATATATATCCTCAAATTCTCAAGATTTTTTACTATGCTTTTCTCTTTGTTAATCCTTTGATCAATTATGTCATTTTGTGGTCAAATATATTCTTCTCTTTTTTTTTCTTTTCTTTCTTCTATTTTGTTTGTTTGTTTGTTTGTTTTTGAGATGAGTCTTGCTCTGTCGCCCTGGCTGGAGTACAGTGGCGCTATCTTGGCTCACTGCAACCTCTGCCTCCTGGGTTCAAGCAAGTCTCCTGCCTCATCTTCCTGAGTCGCTGGGACTACAGGCCCCCGCCATCATGCCTAGCTAATTTTTGTATTTTTAGTAGAGACGGGATTTTACCATGTTGGCCAGGCTGGTCTTGAACTCCTGATCTCAGGTGAACCACCCACCTCAGCCTCCCAAATTGCTGGAATTACAGGCTTAACCCACTGCATCCGGCTGTGGTCAAATATATTCTGACTATAAGTAACCAGTCACGAAAAAAATTATTTTTCTAGTAAAGAGAATGAATGTAATAGTGAAACAGATTTGATGAACAATGGAATACATTTTACTTTAGGTATCATTGTATTTACTTAAAAGTAACATTAACTTAAAATAATAAAAAATACTATTTTTTACATCATGAATAATATATTTAATAATAACTATATAATAAATGCATAAAATTGAATGGATCTATAATAAACAATATCCTTGATTAATTCATTCTGGATCACATATTATCTGGATCAAATAGTTTTCACTCATCTGGAACAAATGGACCTCAATATGATAAATGTTAATTAATTAGAAGTCTACTGAGAATTATTAAAGCAAAGTTGTCTGTATGTCAGGGAATTTAGTTATTATAATGACTTTAATAATTCCTGGATCTGTGATCTATATAAAATGGCCCAAAGGAAGTAATCCAAATTCTTGTTTCCCCACACTATATAACATCATCCAAGCCCATGAGGAAACACATTAAAAAATAATAAAGTAGCAAGACTCTGTGTCTTGTTAAACATCAATATAACTTAAATGGTAGTCAAGAAACAGCATTTCCCCTTTTCTGGTTAACTGGGTTTCAGGAAAACGCTCATCTATGTCGGTATTGTGCATTCTGCTTTATTCCTTTTGTTCCTCCTCCTTTCTAGCTCTAAATTCTGCCCTACTATACATTTCTTTTTTAATAATTATTCTTTTTCTGACTGCTCTGCAACTCCTCTCTTTTTCTTGCATTAGTCTCTCTAGAGAATTGAATCCAACAGCCAGCTCTAAAAATGCCTAATGGCTAAAATACTTTTCGTATACCAAATGGCTAAAGTAGTTATATGGTTGAAACATTTTAAATCCCATCTGTGGGACTGAATAGATTCATAGAATTGAAGTTTATGGAGACAAGATTTTATTTCTAGTTTTCTATGTAAATATAAAGAAGTAAAGTCTGTAAACCAACAATAAGCTGATGGAGATACTTAACACTGAATTGGTATATGTTAAAATATATTCAAGGATGAAAATCAGCAAACAACTATTTTTTTGAAATGATTTTTTTTTTTCTCAGTAGCTTTTGAAGGGAAAAAGTTATATTAAAGGCCAATTTGAGTTCAGGGATGGTTTCAATTGAGTTTAAAACTGATAGTGTGAAAATAAGACTTGCAAGTTTTTGTTATCTTCATTTGTGAATTTGATATTTCTGACTTTAAAATGTTTAATGCAGGTGAATTATATGACTTAGCATTTCTATAGGTGTCAGTTGGAAAGCAAGAATTATATTACTGGAATTCCTTGAACTTACCTCTCTTTTAGTAAAGGTTAGTAAGAGCAATTCATAACCTAGGAATAAAAAATATATTTACTGTTTTACTATTGCTGAAGAAATGTTATAACCCTGTTATTCATGTAGGTATTTGCTATCTTGGCTCAGAATTATCTACAAAGTTAAATGAATAACAATGGAATGTATCAATTTATGAGATTTAATACTTTGCTTGTATCAAGTAACTAAGTAATTTATTTGTTGCATCTTAATACATCTTATAAATTGAAATCCAAAACACCCTGTATGTTTACATGTTAAAATACAAATGTATTTTCACTCCTGATTTAAATATGCTACTACACAGAGCTCCTTGGATAATGTAATGTGAACAAACTTCCAAAGTGTTTGTCTCATGTTCATCTTTGAATAAATGACAACATTGAACCTGACTTTGATAAGAAAATAAACATGACACCTGCCAGAAATTAATAGCATTGTCAGTGGGAAACTGAAGCTCCAGAATATGTATCTAAAAGATTTATCTGCTTCTTTTTAAATTCTGACTCAAAGAGATAGGATAACAATTTAAAGATAATTATAAGGCTGTCGATATAAATATTGAGAGTAATCTATTCAGTAAAGTCTATAAACAAACACTGCACATTCCAAGTCTTTTAAAACTCTTTTCTTTTGGCAAAAATTCATAGAAAAAATAATAATTTAAAAATTAGTTAAAGAAGTAGGGAGGAAGTCAAAATGGCAGAAGTAAATTCTTCTTTGTTTGTAATTACATTAAATGTAAATGGCTTAAACCCTCCCATTAAAAGACAGAGATTGACGTAAGAAAAAAAAAGTGACCACAGTGTTTGCTATCTAGAAGAGAGTCACACTATATCCAAAGACACGAATGGGTTGAAATTGAAAGAATGTGAACTGATATTCCATGCAAACAGTAACTAAAAAGGGGGATGGGGTGACTATACTAGCATCAGACAAAATGAACTTGAAGATGAAAACTGTGACAAGAAACAAAGGAGGACATTACATAAGAATAAAAAGTGAAATCCTCCAAGAATACATAACAAATATAGATAGATAGATCAACAGAGCCCCAAAATATATGAATCAAAAACTGACAGAGTAGAAGAAAGTAATAGACTGTTCAATATTAATAATTGGAGACTTCATAAGTCCAATTTCAAAAGTAGTACAATTAGAAATGAGATAACAAAGAAAATAGATAACTAGAACAATGTAAGACAATTAGACCTAAGAGACATACATTGGATACTCCACTCAACAATAGCAGAAAGCATATTCTTTTCAAATGCACAAGAATTCACCAGGATAGAGCATATATTATACCCACAAGATAAGTCTCAATATACTTATAAAGATTGAAATTATGTAAAGTATGTTCTCCAAGCACAATCAATTGAAATCCGAGACCCATAACAGAAAGCTGGAAATTCCCCAATGTAATGTAATTAAATAATACACTTTAAAGCAACCATTGGATTCAAAAAGTATATCACAAAATAAATCAGAAAATACTCCAAGTTGAATAAAAACATAACCTACAAAAACATATAGGATGCAGTGAAGGCAGTGCTTAGAGACACTTTATAGCTATAAAAGCTCACATTAAAAAAGGAAGAATTTAACTCAATAACAAGAACATCTACTTAAGGATCTAGAAAAAGTAGAACAAAGTTAACCCGAAGCAAGTAGAATAAAAGAAAAGATGAAGATAAGAGTGAAGATCAATGAGCTAGAGAATGGAAAAACAATTGAAATAAACAATGAAACCAGTTGATTTTTAAGATAAAGAAGATTGATAGACCTTTACATAGACTGAAAAGGGAAAAGATGACTCAAATGACTAACTCAAGAATATAAGTGTCAACATTACCACTAACTTTGCAAGAATGAAAAAATTATGAAAGCATAATATGAACAATTATATGACAGAAAATTAGGTACACTGGATGCAATGGACAAAGTCCTAGGAACACAGAAACTACCAAAGTGACTCAAGCAGAAAAAAAGTCTAAATTCACCTAAAAGATATCAAGAAGATTTATTCATAAAAATAAAACAAAAATGAAAAATATATCAACAAATTAAAGCAGAGCCTAGATGCCTTCACTGCTGAATTTGACCAAATATTTAAAGTATAATTAACACCACTCTTATTAAAGATTTTTCAAACAACAACAGACAGGGAAGAACCTTCCCCACTTATGCAATAAAAACAATATTATTCTAATATAAAAGTCAGAAAAAAATAAGAAAAAAGAAAACTACAGACCAATATCCTTTGTATATATAAATTCAATAATCCTCAATAAAATTTCAGCAAACCAAATCTAGCAATGTAGTAATATATACCATGACCAAGTGAGATTTATTTCTTGAATATAATGATGATTAACCATACAAAACTCATTCAATGTGATGCATCACATTATTAAAAAGAAAAACAAACTTTTAAAAAACACAATTATCTCAATAGTTGCAGAAATAAATGAACACATTCAACACACTTTAATAATAAAAGTACACCAAACTAGGAATACAAGAAAGCTTTCTCAATATGATAATTGGTATATATGAAAAATCTACATATAACGTTATGTTGAATGGTAAAAGACTATAAGATTTCCCCCTAAAATAAGAAAAAAAGACGTGAATATCCTTTCTTGAAACTTCTATTCAACATTGCATTGGAAGTGCTAGTTAGGTGAGTAGGTAAGAAAAATAAATAAAAAGAATCAAAGCTGGAAAGGAAGAGCTAAAACTACCCTCAAAGATGACATGGTTTTATACATAGAAAATCATAAAGAATATATACACACAAACTATTAGAGCTTATAAATGAATTCAATGAAGTTAAAGGAAATAAGACCAACAACAGTAAGCTGTATTTCTATACACTAAACATATTATTTAGAAAAGAAGTGTGAGGCCAGTGGTGGTGACTGAGGTTTGTAATCCCAGCACCTTGGGAGGCCAAGCCAGTTGGATCATCTGAGGTCAGGAGTACGAGACCAGCCTGGCCAATGTGGTGAAACACCGTCTCTACTAAAAAGATAAAAATTAGTCAGGTGTGGTGTTGGGTGCCTGTAATCCCAGTTAGTTGGGAGGTTGAGGCAGGAGAACTGATTGAACCCAGGAGGTGGAGGTTGCAGTGAGCTGAGATCGTGCTATTGCACTCCAACCTGGACAACAAGACTGAAACTCCATCTCCATCTCAAAAAAAAAAGTAAAGAAAAAAGAAGTGTGTAACAGACTCGCACATACTGGTGATGAAATACATTGTTACAACATGTCTAGAGGGTAATTTAGCAATCTGTATAAATGGTTTCAAATTATTAATGCCAAATCTAAAACACAATTTTAAGCAAATGATCATAAATTCATATTTGTGTAATTTATATACATTAAGGGATTTTTTCTGATGTTTTATAATATGAAAACTAGAAAGATATCCCAATGTTAATATGAATAGAATGAACGCATAAACCATCTGATATTCATAGGAGGTATTACTTTGTAATTATTAAGGCATATGGTTTTAATGAGGACTTGACAAAATTCTCCTCTGATATATTTAATGAATTATCAGAACACCAAACTTTATAAAATCAGACCCAAATGAATATATACATATATTCATTTGATTGTACATATACACACAAACTTTGGTAAATTTTCACATTTCTATGTTGCATATATGATACTTTTATAATTCTTATAATTTTACAATATATTAACAGTGCTTTAATTTTATGAAATTCCAAAAAAATTGTATATAGATTACTCCATATTTAAAACTTTTTAGCAAATCTGGAATTTTTATATTATATTTTCCTAAAGCAGACATACTCATCCATTTACTTAAAGACATATTGTATATTTACCCAAAGTTTTCAAAAACGCTAAGTATACTGGAAATTAGGCAAAGAAATTATCCATCACAGGCAATATTGTTCACCTTAAACTCCCCCCCAAAAACACACACATTCCTAATTTTCATCAGGATGAGGTAAAAGTGATTTTAAGGAAAACTGCCTTGAAAATTAGTATCTAGAGATTTACATTTGTATTTTAGTATCTTAGTTTAGAGTTTTGATCTAAATTTATATATTACATTCTCTATAGAAGTATATGTCATAGTATGCCATATATGAATAATATTGTACAAGTTAAAAGTAATTTAAAAATTGTTTTTCAACCTGAATATTATTTAATAATTAACAATAGTTTACAATCTTCTACATATTTCAGCCTGCTTTTATATGAATTCCTACCTTGATGAAGCCAGATATATGAAAATCTAAATTTTAGAACACCAAAAGAAGATACTAATTATTTTGAAGAAGGTTTTTGGTGGAAATTCTACTGATGGTATCTGTTTATTTGTAGAAGATTATTAAGAAATGTCAGAGACAAGTCACCGAGTTGTTGTTTTTTTTTTTTTTTTAAATGGAGTCTTACTCTGTTACCCAGGCTGGAGTGCAGTGGCATGATCTCTACTCACTGCAACCTCCGCCTTCCAGGTTCAGGTGATTCTCATGCCTCAGCCTCCCGAGTAGCTGGGATTACAGGCGCACACCACCATGTTCTGCTAATTTTTGTGTTCTTAGTGGACACAGGGTTTTGCCATGTTGGCCAGGCTGGTCTTGAACTTCTGGCCTTAAGCAATCCACCTGCCTCGGCCTCCCAGAGTACTTGGATTACAGGCATGAGCCACTACACCTGGCCATCATGGAATATCTTAAGTGTTATTGGAAATTAATCAAATATCAGTATATCATCTATAAAATTTTAATTATAGAGTTAATTTTTAAAAATATTTTATTTATAAAACAATTTGATAAAGATAATTTTAGTAATCTACTTATTGTATAGAGTAAAATCTTGGAGTGAATGTATGAACATAGAATCTATGTATAGTATATGTCAATCTTAAATGGTCATTCAACTCTGGTTTTGTCATTCTTCATGTTAGAATAGTTTGATATTTTGTGCTATAACATTCAACTGAGCCTCTTCAATTTAATCTGTGAGAAGAACCATGGGTTAATGAATAAATTGATCAATATTTGCAAGTTAATCCATACTGCATGGGGATGCAGCTATTAGAGAAACCATGGAAAGAACAGCTGGTTTGCTTATTGGAAATAAAATCTTATTTATTGGGTTCATTCCAAAGATGCTAACCACATATTCCCCAGGTGCACTGGTGGTGGTGATTTCCTTTACAATCATTCTGAACTGTGGTTCTAATGGAACCATATGGGCAATATTTATTGCCCAAATTGGACAGTGCTCCCTATATACTAATTATATTCAGCAAAAATGAAAATCTTCAAGTATAGTCCAGTCAATGAAATTCTGATTACTGAACAGCTGCAGTGAATGTTCTCACACTTGTCATGTTATATACATTTATTCCTTTTAAAATAAATAACCCTTAAAAATATAATAAATATTGGAAATGTTGATATTCAAAATGCAGAGACTGTTGCATATGGTAGACCTATTTTTTACTATGCTACTCAATGACAAATATAGTAAACATTTTAACACATTTTAATATTTATTTTACCCACTTATTTTCAAAAAACATCATTCAGATACAAGGGAACTTGTAGACTAGTTCCAATTTTAATAGACTTAAATGCAATTTTAATAGACTTAAATGCAATTTTAATAGACTTAAAATTATTTTTCTTCTGACTGTATAGATATTTATTATTATAAAACTTTTTGTTCTTACAAATAAAATGACAGAATTATTAAAGTCTCTCAATCCAATAAAACAAAAGTGAATCCTACTCTTAATGAGGTTTTTCATTATTAGTCAGGAGTTAATAAATACAATCTTTGTGCCCGTACACGTATGAAATGTATTTTGTGTGCTTCTAAGAAGCAAGTGAACACAAAACCTTTGAGAATAATGTCTCTTTTCTTGTCAAAATGCATAATGCTGACACAAAGATAACGATAACCCAGGAATTCTATGATAGCCAAATCTGTATTATATTCAAAGAGCTCTTACATGGAATATAGGCTTTTAAGAAATCAAAGCCTGGACACAAGCCTCATGTAACTTTTACTTGCCAACAAGACTGCAGTTTTGAGAGACCAGCCAATGACTGTGGAGAGATTATCCCAAGAAGGATCTCTGACTAAAATTTCTAAAGCCGTTCTTTTCATGGCATGTGTCTGTGTGTGTGTGGACGTATGTTGCCAGCGAAGGACTCTCCAGGAATGGGCCATATCAAACGACCAGTGTCAAATAACATGACTAATGCCAGAACTGAATAGCTCTAGACAAGTCTTAGAAACATGGCCGTATAGTCTTGCCCAGTTTGCAATGCTCTCACTGTTTCAACGGAGACTTTCTTCATCTTAAGTGTTTATGCTAATCCACTCATAACGTACAATCATTCTAAACTTACAATTATCAAGCTATAAAATGCTGCTTTACAGCAAACTGTATACTGATAATGTGGAAGTGATTAATCTCTCTAGTATTGTTCATTTGTTGCTATGGAAATACCGCTTCTCTACAGGGCTATTAGTAAACATTTTATTAAGATTGCTGCCAATGACGGAGTCAGCCTTGGCAGACTGCATCAAATGCAAAGCGGTATCTTTGCAGTCATGCTCTGCCATGCCTATACACATCAGAGTGTGTTTTTATCAGGAAGATTTTGTTTTCAGAAAACAGTAACATTTATTTCTGTTGCAGAACACAATGACAGAAAATTGATTTCACATTGGGATTGGGAATGCATGCAATTTAAAATGTATGAACATTTTATAATTTAAATATTTTAAATCAATTTTTATAAGTGGATTCTTATTAAGATTGAATATCTTAGATTAAAATGAACACTTGGTACATTTCTTTTCAAACCTAAAAGAAATATATATATATATATGTAGTTTTAGATATATATTTCTGACACACTGTGATAATATTAAGATCATGATAATTTTTTGAATAGAAGTTCATATAGCACATTGTCTATTGGCTTGGAAGGAGAAGTTAAATTCCATGTACTCATAAATAACATGTTGCATCACATTGGCTGAAGTGACATGTGAGATATATGTGAAATAATTTTTACTTTTCCTTTAGGACTTATAACAATATAGTTTTGTAACATTTTACTTCTGGAATGGAGTGGACAAAAGTATTTTCACTTACCATGAAGTATATTTAGCTAGCAAAGAAGCTATTATTAGTAAAACGTGTCTCTAAACAAATACGTTAATCCCATATCATTCAAACAAAAAGGTTTAACATATCTTTTTCTGTATTACTGGGAAATCATTGTTGTAATTATCACTTGACAAAGTATTCTTTGAATATAATACACAATGAATTCAAATTACTATACTGAATAAATTACAGAAATAATGGCATTAATTTAGTTGCCTTGATGCTTTAAACAATGATGAGACAGATCTAGTATTTTGTGAGCTTATGTTCAAATTTAAATTAGCCAAAATTATTAGAGGTACAGTGGTATGCTTTAGTCTTGTGTCATTTAATCATTCATTTACTCATTCAATCATTCATCATTAAATAAATATTTGAGTGTTTATTTTAGCTTACTTTTAAGAATGAAAATTAGGCGGGTACAGTGGCTCATGCCTGTAATCCCAGCACTTTGGGAGGTCGAAGCAGGTGGATCACCCGAGGTCAGAAGTTGATCAGCCTGGCCAATATGGCAAAACTCCGTCTCTAATAAAAATACATTTAGCCAGGGGTGGTGGCAGGTGCCTGTAATCCCAGCTACTCAGAAGCTGAGGCAGCAAAATTCTTTGAACCCGGGAGTCAGAGGTTGCAGTGAGCCCAGATCATGCCACTGCATTCCAGCCTGGGAGAAAGACCAAGACTTTGTCTCAAAAAAAAAAAAAAAAGAAAAAAAATACACCGATTCCCCTTAATGAACTTAGGGCATAGCAGAGTGAGAAAGACTTGCAAGTTAGATAATTCGTGAAATAAGTGTTTTGAGAGTTTTGCACAGGTTGCTTTACATGTAGATAGTCCAAATAATTTAGTAACAAATTCAAATTGTCTATAATACAATTGATTACTTCTTTAGTCGATCACTTCAAAATTTGGAATTCAATACAAAGATTCTGTTATGAAGTTTTTGGTGGAAAGTCTTAGAATAAATAGATGTAGCATTCCAGATCAGTAAAACCAAACAATTGGTTTTCATGATTCAACATTAATTTTACTCAATAAGATATTTGTGTTTATCTGCATAATAACACTAAGAGGCATAAAGCATTACACAAGTATTTTTCTGGTTTTTAAATCAATAAAATGTCATTTTATATTTGACAGATGATAAAATGCCTATTGCTACATTGACTAAAAGGAGCTTCATAAAATCACTTGAAGTTCTACATCACAACTTGAAATGTTTCAATTCATTACAGTTAATGAATGATAGTGGATCTGGAAAACATTTTACTTTGAATGTAGGCATGGTCATTTGTTCTGTTCGTTAAATCGTTATGCTATGACACTTGCAGGAATCTTCCAATTTTAACATATAAATCCAAAACCAATTCTTTAAGAAGGTGCATCAAATAATATACTAAATATAAAAAGTGTGCTTTAAATGTTTTACATATATATAATTTCCTCATTATGAAATACTATTATTTTTTAAATAATAAACAATGTGCATTTCAGAACTTTGTCTACTCTTTTGGTATAGTAATGTTTACATTTAAGTGGATTGTAGTTAATTGATAAAATATAACTATTGATTTCTATTGGACAAATACTATTAAAGTAGGCTAATATTTGATGCAATCAGCCTGTAAGTGAGGAGGAATAGCTTTCAAGATCTAATTTGGACAATGAGATTCATTTTCATCTAATAAGCATCACTGTGTGACAACGTTGCTAGATTCCCAAAGGCATCCTGGAACGATTTATTCTGGCTACATCATTATGAAAATTTTGACCTTTGATCTTAATTAGGCATTCATATTTGCATGATGGAAGTCATAATTGTGGTTGGATATCAACCATATGAAGTGTTTTGCATAAATCATTTGTATATGTATTTTTAGTATATTAAAGTAAAAAAAGAGGGTGAACCTTGTTACAAGCTGATGACAAGTTGGTACTTAATGGTGAATATTTCAAATGGGAAAATGAGTCTATAGTCAAAGGCAGCTTTTCAAAACTGAAAAGATTGGCAGGCAGTTTTAAATCTGAGAGTCCTGAGAGATATTTTCTCAGAGTTAATACGATAATGGTGGTAAATCCCTCCCAAATACAAAAATGAACATAAGGGCTGAGATGGTATACTGTCCACTTTTGGGTAGGACGAATGGGTCCTATATAGTGAATAATGTTGAATATCTGAAATTCTGCAGTGTGATTAAGAAAAAAATTCACAAATTTGAAATAATTTGGTTGTTTCAATCGTATTAAAATGATCAATATGCTTATTTACTGCTTCACAAAATAAAATAGTAAAATTTCATTATATAGAAAAAAGAAAACCTTTATACTTTATTTTTGCTCTTTCTCTATGCAAAATGGTCTAAGATTTTTGATAAGGAAGTGCAAAATATGACCCTTATAAAATATTCTATCTAGATCAAAATAAAGAAAAAATAATAATAAAAGCCTGTCTCTTAAGGTTGATACCACACACTGCTCAAGCCAGATATTTTTGCATATCCCTTTTATGTCTTTCCGACACTCTCCCTGTCTCAGTGGTTCTTCAAATAAGTACACAGTTGAACAAAAATCTAAGGATACTTTAATATATCCATGTCTGGCCCACGTTAGACCAATGAAATGAGAATCTCCGCATGTAGACTTTTGGATGGATATTTTTTAAATCTGTATTTTTTGGATACCGGTATTTGTATCCAGGAGGGCTGCAAACAGTATTTACTGTTTATTTCTTTTTCTTTCCCTTTCTCTCTCTCTTTCTCTATTTATTAATCAACTATTGAAATGTGATTCAGAGCCCACATAATTCACTTATTGAAAGTGTCCAATTATATGTGTTTTAGTATAGCCATAGGGTTTGCAATCATCAACACAGTTTAATTTTGGAATATTTTTAAATGTAACCAGAAAGGAAATTCTTACCCATTAGTTGTCACTTCCCACTTTATCCTAATCTAAATAACCTACCCTTAAGCAACCACTATCTACCTTCTGTCTCTACAGAATTACCTATTCTGGACAATTGAAACAAATAAAATTATGTGATATGCAATCTTTTGTAAATAGGTTTTTTCACTTAGCACAGTATTTTCAAGAGTAATCTAAGTTGCAATATGTATCAGTACTTCATTTCTTTTTATTGCTGAATAATATTCCAGTATATGGCTCTAACATATTTTCTTTATCCATTCACCAGTTGATGAAAATTTGGTATGTTTTCACACTTTGGCTATTATAAATAATGTTGTTCTAATAATTTTGTACAGGTTTTATACAGACTTATGTTTTCATTGAATATATAATTTTGGGAGTATTGCTATCTTACTATTAAGATACACGAACACGAACGTTCATTCATTTATTTAGATAGTGTATATTCTTTCAATTATGCTTGTAGTTTTCAGTGTATACATTTTGCAATTCCTTTATTAAATTTGTTCCTAAGGAATTTATTTTTTGGTGCTGTTGTAAATAGAATTGTTCCCTTAATTTTGTTTTTGAGTGGTTCATTGATAATGTCAGCATCCAGAAAACAATATCCCAAAATGAAGGCCTTAGCAGCAGCCTCAGAAATGAATTTTTATTGGAATTTTCTCTCCTGTCTCTCAGTCTAATTCTCTACCAAGGCTAGCTACAGAAAGTAGAATCCCTCTTCCCCGAGGTGGGTCATTTAATACCAGAACACATTTTTCTGAAAGCCAGCCATCAAATCTAAAAAAATTCTATATAGAGAGTAGCCATAAAGAAATTATCTGACCTACCAGTTTGACTGTAGGTCATCAGATCTGCATTCCATACAAGGCCCTGGGTCAGGCCATCACTGGGTTCATGGAATAAGTTGAAAAGGGTTCCCTCCTTGTTATGGACTGAAAGATTTGGTCCTCCAGCACCCCACATTCGTATGTTGAAACCCTAACCTGAGTGTGACTATATTTGCAGATAGGGCCTCTAAGGAAGTAAATAAGGTTAAGTGAGGTCTTAATACTGGGGCATTAATCTGTTATAATTAGTGTCATTGTAAGACACACCAGGCCAGGCGCGGTGGCTCACGCCTGTAATCCCAGCACTTTGGGAGGCCAAGGCTGGCAGATCACGAGGTCAGAAGATCAAGACCATCCTGGCTAACACGGTGAAACCCTGTCTCTACTAAAAAAAAAAAAAAAAAAAAAAAAAAAAAAAAAAAAAAAAAAATTAGCGGGATACGATGGTAGGTCCCTGTAGTCCCAGCTACTTCTTGGGAGGCTGAGGCAGGAGAAAGGTGTGAACCTGGGAGGTAAAGCTTGCAGTGAGCTGAGATTGTGCCACTGCACTCCAGCCTGGGTGACAGAGCGAGACTCTGTCTCAAAAAAGAAAAAAAGGAAAAAAAAAAGACACACAAGAGAGTTCAATCTCACCTCCTCCTCAATCACATCATTGCTGTATAAGCATACAGCGAAATGACACCCCCCCCCATAAGCCAAGAGTCGAGGTCTTAGAATGAAAGCTGCTATGCTAACACATTGATCTTGAACTTGTCAGCCTCCAAAACCATTGTTTAAGCCAACTCAGTCTGTGGTATTTTGTTATAAAGCTCAAGTTGCAGTACTATCCTTCTATTTTTTGAAATAATTTGCAGAGGATAAATATAAGTTATTACTGTAATTTAATTTTATTTAATTTAAATGTTTGGTAGAATTTACCAGTGATACTATTTGAGCCTAGGCTTTTTTTTGGTAGGAATTTTAAAAATTTGAATTCAATCTTTATATTTGTTATGGGTCTATTTAGACTTTTCACTTTTGAAACCTAAGTAGGTTTTCCAACTTTGTGGTTTTCTAGAATGTGTCCATTTAAGTTGTCTAATTTATTGGTTCAGTTGTTCACAGTATTCCTCAATGATTCTTTTCATTTCTGTAAAGTGTACAGTGATAATTCTGCTTTCATTTATGATTTTAGTAATTTAATATTTTCTTTTTTTCCTTGATTAGGCCAGGTATAGTTTTCTTCATTTCGCAAAGAACAAATATAGTTTTTGTTAATTTGCTCTATTATATTTCTTTTTGTTCCTGTTTTTATTATTTCCTTTCTTCTACTATTTTGGATTTCATTTGCTCTTCTTCACACATTTTCTTAAACTGGGTTGTTGGGTTATTGATTTGAAATCTTTCCTCATTTCATAATATAAGCATTTACAGCTATTTTTTTCTTTCTAACTAATTCGAATCTTGCAAAATATTTTGCTTACATGTTGAAACCTCTCATGTCCTTGTTGAGTTTTTTCTCTTGTTTTGATCTTTTATTTAGGTGTCCCTCTGGGTCAGAATATGTCATTTACTGGTCTCGATTTATAGCCTACTTAACCGGCTAGATATTCACTGTGTGTGTGTGTGTGTGTATGTGTGTGTGTGTGTGTGTGTGTGTGTGTGTGTCTCTTAGAGTTCACAGTTCAGTGAGTTTATGATTTTTTGCCCACCTTTAATCAAGGACTTCTAGTAGCTTGAAGATTCCTTCTGATCATTTCTGAGAAGGTGCTTCTTTGGGGATGCACAGAACCTTCCAGACTGCTGGGGATGACTATGTTGATATTTTTACTCCTGGCTTTCCAAAAGTCACCCCTAAATCAGCATAGCTTATGTTCTGGTAGTGTTTGGTAACAGGTTATGTGTAAGCTCCTTGTGCCAGTGAGGCTTCCCCATTTGATGAGTTTGTATGCAGCATGGGGAGTGCCTTCATATTCAGCCACTACTGCCCTGATTAATCCCTTGTAGGTGCAACCTGGCAGCTGTGTACAACATTCACATTCCCCATAGTTTATTATAATCCTATTAATACTCTTCATGGCTTCTTCTTTTCCTATTTCTTTCTATTAAACTTCTGGCTACTCTGCCACTTTGTCCAATTATGAAGCTACCAGCCTTCTCTTAACTGCTATCCACCAAGATCTCCACTGTTTTTAACAATGGCTTTCGAAATAAAGTTCTCCTTTCTCTGTTCCAAATAAAGTCAGTTGTCTCTGGCAGAGCTGTGGAGCTCTTTGCTCCAATGTCCTGCCTTTTCCCTGGGCAGAAATCCTATACCTCTGCAACATAGCTGGGGTCAGGAACCCTGCTTTTTTGGAGTGACACCCTGTTTCATGAATGAACACTGAGGATGGTGTAGAAGCTATTGTTCTTCTTTGTTGCTCCTCCCGGCTTCAAGCCTCCATGCTATAAGTGAGCTAGGCAGAGCAATTGACGCTCCAGTATTCTCCATGTTCTGTGTTCAGAGTAGACTTCTTACCTATGAGTGACAGCTAACATGAGAAGAGACATCCAATCCTGTTAGCTATGCCTACGTGGAGGAGACTTTCAGAAACATGGTACTAAGTTGAGGGATGCAGGAATAAGACATGTCAGCAGCTTGCCCCTCGCAGAATGAAACCGTAGTCCTAGATTGGAAGCTGGTGGGAGAGGAAGCCTTTGTCATCTTCGTGGCAGAGGTAGAGCTTCATTAACATAGGGCTGTGGGTGTTGATAATGGAGTGAGTTGTGTCTCAGAGGTCACAAACTCACCGTTCTTACTGGAGATTAATCGTTTTCTTGAAGGACTGTTTCTTCATTTGCTGTATATTCTTAATTTCTAGGGGCTTAGTAGTTTGTTTTATAATTTTAATCATTTAAATTTCTGTTTTTCTGGAGATAGTTTGTATTGATTTCCCCATTCAGTCATTACAGAACTTCACAATTTTTTCATTAATCTGTTGTTTGCCTTTGCTCAAAGTAATCACTTGAAGAGCTTTAAAAAACACTGATTCCTGTGTTTTAATAAACAGTAAACGGTATACTTTTATCTAATTAGTCTTAATTGTTATCTGATCAATAGGGCTAATAAAAATTTTCTGGGTTATTCTAAATTGTAACTTGGGTAAGAACTATCTTCTTCAATCCAATGCATAGTGGGCCCATATTCTTCAGCCATTTCTGGAGAGCACAAAATTTGATCTTTATGACATACTACAAGAAAGCCGTTGAATGGGTCCTTCTATCTTGTACAAGTCATGCATCAGCACAGCAGACAAATTTCTGACAAGTACCTCTTTATTTACTTAATAGCACCACTTCATTTCTCTAATGCCATGCTAAATATATATATATATATTTTATAATACTTTTATAGCTATAAATTATATAGAGAGAATATAAAGCACAGTCTCCTCAAGATGTACTGTACCATTATGTTCAACTAATAATGCTTTCCATAATATGTCCAATCCCTTATCCACCCGTCTAGCACTTCCTTCATTGGTTTGTAGGTGTCAACAGTTCTTGTTGGTCCTGTGGCCATCAGTTGAAGATTTTCCCTTTATATTTTAATATCAAAGGGAATTTTGCCTGGGAAGTGTAGCAAGGGAATAATCACTGAAGAAACCATGCAAAGACGGGTGCTTGCCCAGTTTTGGTATGTATACCATCTTCTTCTTCATTTAGTATGGAGCCACAGAGGCCAGTATACAGAGAAAGGGATTTAAGGAAAGTAGCTGCAAGAAAATGTGAACTATTTATTAGGAGATTTAGCTCCTACCACTAATTTACTAAGTAGCTCTTGACTTTTGAGTATATGGTCTAACCTCTTGGGGCTTTAATGTCCTGTGGTGAATACAATAATTACTTATTAAATATTTTTCAAAGAAGAATTGAATGACCATCAGTGATTTAATTGAATAATCATAAAGATCTTCAATATCATAGTTCTATAACTCTCCTTATTGAAGAGAAGTTTTAGGGATTATAGTGTGATGGTGAATGTTACTCAAAGGCACAATTCTCAAACTCAGAATAATGTAGTCTCCAAATCCAGTGTTCCTTTCACTGCTTACTGCCACATTCTAATTTCAGCCCTAGTTTTGCAATATTATTTCTTCACCCTCTCTATCTCCTCACTAGATCACTTTTGTCCCAGACAAAATAGATAAACAATGGAATTATTTAAATTTAATGGGACACTTGGGAGCAAAAATGGAGAAATTTTAGAGCTCAGGCTCTGTATTATTAGTGTATATCTCTATTAGTTCATTTTCATTAAATTCCCAAAGAGTTTAACACATACAAATGATTTCTCTGTTGTATGTGACAAAAATTCATATTCTTGGCAGCTTTCTGATTCATAGACTTGAACTTCTGTCAGCTTTTGCACTAATTTTAGTGCTTCCTGTCAGTTTCTTACAATTAATGATGTAAAATAAGTAATTACAGAGAAAACACTCTGGAAACTAAATAGTCTAGCAGATTACATGCTTAGGTAAGTGAATATGTACATTTTATGAAGTTGTTAATATATGTCTTAAACAAATTAGCAAATTGCTGATTAATTCTCATCAGAGAATTCTCTCTCACTCTCTCTCTCTTTCTCTGTCTATATCTGTTTCTCTCCCCCCTCCCTCCCTCTCTCTCTCTCCCTCTCCCATTAAGGAATATGTCATATATGTTTAAGGAACTGAAGATCCCCTAAGTGGCTATTTTCATTGTAAAGAACATTTTTACTTTTTCTGAATGACTGGATTTGAGATGAAGTATATGCTAAATTCAATAATACTGCTTATTACTTGGAAATAATTTTAAGTTGGGACTCATTCTATGATCTTTATATTCTTTATTCTTAATATTAATGTAATTTTGAGTATTCAAGGACATTCTCTAAAGGAAGATGGACAACTTTTTTGGCAATCCTGGATTTACAATTACACATAAAAGAAACAATGGTTGTCTGGGTGCGGTGACTCACATCTGTAATCCCAGCACTGGGGGGCAGAGGCTGGCGGATCACCTGAGGTCGGGAGTTCAAGACCAGCCTGACCAAGATGGAGAAACCCCATCCCTACTAAAAATACAAAATTAGCCGGGCATGGTGGTGCATGCCTGTAATTTCAGCTACTCCGGAGGCTGAGGCAGGAGAATTGCTTGAACCTGGGAGGCCAAGTTTGCGGTGAGTCACGATTGTGCCACTGCACTCCAGCCTGGGCAACAAAAGCAAAACTCTGTCTCAAAAAAAAAAAAAAAAAAATTCAGAATGAGTTAATAAATCTCCCAGTTAATTATCTCACCAGCAAGTGAAGGCCATCAGATTATATTTGGTTCATACTTAATACTTTTTAACTGTTATAAGGAATGTGGTTACCATAGTGATCTTTGTATACATATATCCACCACTGAGAAATGGTTGTATTGTCTATTTACCTTATTTAATTCCTTTTTGTATAGTTGATTTGGAATATATGTGCTACTAATAAACATATTCAGCATCCCCCCATAAAATAAAAGATTGCTGGACATTTATGCAGAATCTGTCTTTATTTGGTTATTTTCTGGATATAAAAACATGCTAATATTTACTTAGAGCTAGCTATCTGTTAATGATGAACCAAACCCCAGAAAAAAAAAAGAAAAAAAGAAGACTTTCTAGGGAGATTAGACTAGCCTTCATATGACTGGCCTGCATATTTCGCTTTTTGTAGAAATGTTTATCCAAGAAGCCAATTAATGTTTAGTCCATTGCTTGGTAACTGTATAATCAAAACAACAGGAAATAAATAACATTAATACAACTCTCCTTAAAATATACTTTTATTTTCCTGTAAAAATTATAAAAATAAGCAACTTTTAGTAATAGTATATTTCAATTTCCCATTGAGAAATTCAAGTGAACAATTGCCTTCGCAAAGTTTGGACAAGTAAATGCAACTTCCTTCATATCTTCCCCCATCCTCCCCCACCAAAACTGCTACCAACAGCAAGTAAATAGGCAAGCAAGCAAAGAAAATATTTAGGCTTTGTTCAAGTCACTGTTTCCTATATTTAAAGGATCATAGACATTTTTAGGTAAAATCAATTAGAGTTCTATAAACATTTCAGCTCTTTGAGAAATTCTGTCTTACAGAGGGATATCCATCAGATATAATCTGTTCTATGGGAATCACCTACCAAAAGTGGCTAAATATAGATAATAAAGCACTGCACCTTTTATTTAGTGTTTTTCAAGAAAGCAATGGCATTAACAAGTCTCTAAAATCTGTTTTGATATCATATGAAATATATATTTGGTTGCTGACCCAACTTTCCTGGCACAGAGCTCCTAAAACATTTGCAGATAGTGGTGATATGAGATTCTTTTGATCTGATACGTTATCTTTGACACTAGTTCTTACACAGAACTCCTAACCACTTGGAATTGCATAGATGATAGAGTTTCTTTTGCAGTAATGAGGTAACTGATGGCCGAGAGCTCCTGGATAACCTCAGGATGTGGGCTACTTGCCAGGGAAACCAATTATGTGATGAGAGGGTTAGAATTTTCAGCCCCCTCCTTCACCCCCCAGCCTACCCCACTAACCTCCAGGGATGGGAGAGCGGCTGAATGCTGAGTTGATCAGCAATGGCCAGTGATTTGCTCAATACTGCCTACTTAATAAAGCTTCTCTAAAAACCAAAAAAGACGGCCTTTAAAGAGTTTTCAGACAGCTGAATACGTGGAGGTCTCTGGAAGATGGCAGCCACACAGAGGGCATGGAAGCTCTGTGACCCTTTTCTGTATATCTTGCCCTATGCATCTCTTCCAGCTGGATGTTCATCTTTATAATTTTTAATATTCTTTATAATACACGGTTAAAGTGGTTTTTTGAGTTCTGTGAGCTGTTCTAGCAAATCTAACCCAAGGTGGAGTCATGGGAACCTGGATTACACTGTCAGTCAGAAGTATGGGTGACAATCTACTATTTGCCACTGGCATCTAAAGTGGGGGCAGTCTTGTGGGACTGAGGCCCTCAACCAGTGGGATTTGACATTATTTCCTGGTAGCTAGTGTCAGAGTTAAATTGAATTACAGGGTACCTGGCTGGACACTTCAGAATTGGTGTGTAGAAAAAGAACCTCTATACTTCTGGTGTCAGAAGTGTTGTGTTGGGTATGGAAATAGTCGGAAAAAACACTTTTTTCCCCTTTTAGGCCTATGTCCCTATATGTTGAATTTTATCAATTCATTCTTCCTTTGCTTCTATATGTGTGCCTGTTCCTGGAATACTTGAATTTTTCACAGTTTGATGTGTTTGTATCACTCATCATTTAGGTAAAACTACTGCTGAGACTCTTCTTGTTTTTGTCTTTTTTTTTTTTAACTATCATCACCCTGTTCACTTTAAAGGGCATCTACTAGTTGGTTCATCCAAATGAATGAACACATCACCATTTACTTATTGCATGCTAAATTCTATTGGTGATATGGTTTAGCTGTGTCCCCACCCAAATCTCACCTTTAATGTAATAATCCCCATGTGTCAAGGGTGGGGACAGGTTGAGACAATTGAATCATTGGGGCAGTTCTCATAGTAGTGAATAAGTCTTATGAGATCTGATGGTATTATAAATGGGAGTTCCCCTGTACAAGCCTTGTTGCCTGCCCTCATGTAAGATGTGTTTTCTTCCCCTTCAACCACGATTGTAAGTTTGCAGAGGCCTCCCCAGCTATGCTGAACTATGAGTCAATTAAACCTCTTTCCTTTATAAATTTATTAGCAGTATGAGAACAGACTAATATAGTAAATTGTTTCCAGTACAGTGGGATGCTACTGTAAAGATAGCCAAAAATGTGGAAACCACTTTGGAACTGGGTAACAGAGGGTGGAACAGTTTGGAGGGCACAGAAAAAAAAGAGCAAGATGTGGAGATGTTTGGATCTTCCTAAAAACTTGTTAAATGGCTTTGACCAAAATGCCGATAGTGATATGGACAATAAAGTCCAGGCTGAGGTGGTCTCAGTTGGAGATGAGGAACTTGTGGGGAACTGGAACAAAGGTGACTCTTGCTATATTTTAGCAAAGAGACTGGCAGCTTTTTTCCCCTGCCCTAGAGATTTGTGGAACTTTGAACTTCAGAGAGGTACTTTAACACATCTGGTGGGAAAAAAAAATCCAAGCAGCAAAGCATTCAAGAGGTGACCTAGGTATTGTTAAAAACATTCAGTTTTATGTATTCACAAAGATATGGTTTGGAATTGGAACTTATGTTTAGAAGGGAAGCAGAGCATAAAAGTTCAGCAAATTTGTAACCTGATGATGTGATAAAAAAGAAAAACCCATTTTCTAAGGAGAAATTCAAGCCAGCTGCAGAAATTTGCATAAGTAACAAGGAGCCAAATGGTAATTGCCAAAACAATGGGGAAAATGTCTCTAGGGCATGTCAAAGGTCTTCACAGGAGCCCCTCCCATCACAGGCTAGGAGGAAAATGTGGTTTTGTGGGCCCGGTCCAGGGCCTTGCTGCCTTGTGCAGTCTTGAGACTTGACTTGGTGCCCTGCATCCCAGCTGTGGCTAAAAGGGACCAATGTATGGCTCACCTCTTTGCTTTACAAGGTGCAGGCACGAAGCATTGGCAGCTTCCATGTAGTGTTACCTCTGTGGGTACACAGAAGTCAATTATTGAGGTTTGGGAACCTCTGCCTAGATTTCAGTGGATGTATGGAAATGCCTGCAGAAGTTTGCTGCAGAGATGGGGCCCTCATGGAGAACTCCTGCTAGTGCAGAGGGAAATGTGGAGTTGGAGTGCCCATACAGAGTCTCCACTGGGGCACTGCCTATTGAAGCTGTGAGAAGAAGACCATAGTCCTCCAGCTCCCAGAATGGTAGATTCACAAACAGCTTGTACCATGCACCTGAAAAAGCTGCAGACACTCAATGCCAGCTTGAGAAAGCAGTTTGGACCATGGACTTGTGTATTATTGGGAAGGCATGATTGGTTTTGAAATGAGAGGACCTGAGATTTGGGAGAAACTAGGGGTGAAATGATACGGTTTGGCTGTGTCCCCACCCAAATCTCACTTCGAATTGTAATAATTGCCACATGTCAAGGGTGGGGTCAGGTCTAGATAATTGAATCATGGGGGCAGTTTCCCCCATACTGCTCTCATGGTAGTGAATAAGTCTCATGAGATCTGATGGTTTTATAAATGGGAGTTCCCCTGCACAAGCTCTGTTGCCTGCCGCCATGTAAGACATGTTTGCTTCCCCTTCCACTATGACTGTGAGTTTGCTGAGGCCTCCCCAGCCTTGGTGAACTGTGAGTCAGTTAAACCTTTTTTCTTTATAAATTACCCAGTCTCACACTGCTTATGAGTGAGAACAGACTAATACAGTTGGCATCGCAGCTGTCATAATTTCAGTTGGCATCAATTCAGCACAGAAAAAATAGTTCAGAGGTGTATATTTTGCCAGAGTTAATTAGATGCTAACTTTGTATATTTTTGGAAAATGCCATTACTGTTATTAAGGGACAGAACTCAGACCCATTTTCCAAGTTCACCTGGTCTGTTTTCATAATGCAATCACTCTACATTAGGGTATTTATTATCTGAATCCCTGTAAACAGAAAGTTTCATGGAACAGTAAAAGTCATCAAAATCTTTAAACAAAAATCATTATAACATAAAAGCACTTAATAAAGTGACTTCTCAAATATTTCTTTCTACTTACTACTTGTTTAGGACATATTATTTCTAATAGTGTCAAAATCTTTGTCAGTTTCATGTTTGTGTTGTAACTACAATACTAAATATGACAAAATGAAAAAATGCAAAGATTCAGTATTTCACTTGATGATTTTGGAGTAGTTGTCAAATCTTATTCAAGCACATTGCCTACTGAGACTCTGACAGTTGAATCTGTTATTACTCAAAGAGAAGAAAATCAGTACAAGTTTCCAAAATGAATGAATTTCATGTAAAATTCTTGAAAGGCTCTTTTGAAAATTAATGAAACTTCACACTTTTTTGTTGTTAAAAATAATTTGGAAAAGTCATTCTGAAAGTGTTAAATGCATGGTACAGTGTATGAGATACTGCGTACAATTTATATATAGAAGGATACATTATTTCCTTCTACAAGTACTACAATTGATTTGTTTGTGTAGTGCTAAGATCCAGAGTGTAATTGCTATTGTAATCCCAAACATTAAAATACAACATAAAACAACTAATTTTCTAAGTTTAGTTTAATTTCTCAAGATAACCTTCCAATACAACTTTTTTCTCATTATATTCACTTTAAAAATTATTTCAAATTGTGAATGAATTAATTTAAAATTATTCACTCACCCCACTCCCAATATTTCTGTTTTCCTAGCAGTTTCTGTTTTCCTAAGTGATTCACCATTTGTCAGTAAGAACATAGGTAATGTTAGAGAAAACTTCAAGGATTTCATCCATTTATTCAACAAATGTTTCTGAGCACCTACTGTGTGCCAGACACTGCTGTAATTGAAGGAATGAAGAAAACCTGCTCACATCAGTTCACAATCTTATAGGAAAATAAAAACTGGTAACTATATCAAGAGATACTGTATGTTATGAAGAAAAGGTAAGTGAGTTTAATGGGGTAGAGAGGGATGCTAGTCAAAGAAGATCTATGCTGTTGTGACATCTGAGCATAGACCTGAAGAAGATGGAACAAGAAATGTGCCTATCTGAGGGAAAGGGCAGAGGAACACGTTTATTTATTTATTTTTTTTTTTGGCAGAGGAAAGGATTCTGTAAAACGTCCCATGTGATAGCACCCTGACATGCAGAGGAAGGGTAGTGAGGCAATACTTTGGTATAATCTACAGAGAAAGGGGTAAGAGATGGAGTCAGAAAGATAACAAAGAAGAATATCTTGTCATACTGAGGACTTTAGCTTTTATGCTCAAAAAAGAGAGGAAATGGTTAGGGTTTCTGTGCAAAGGGGTGAAGTGAATTACCTTGCTTTAAAAGAATAACTGCTAAGTGAAGAAAAGAGATATTTGGAGGAGAAGGTAAAGACAGCAGTGAGTAACTATTTTGATCTGTCCATAGGAAGGTAAGTGTGGCTTTGGATTACAGTACTAGTAAAGGAGGTGATAAGAAGCTGTCACCTTTGCGATATATTTTAGGTTGGTGCAAAAATAATTGCAGTTTTGGCCATTACTTTTAATAGCAAAACCTAATAATTTGACAGGACTTTAGGATGGAGTTATGTGTAGGAAAGAGAGAAGACAGATTGTTTTAAATTTGCTAGTAGGGGAGAATAAATGAGAGGGAAGAAGTGTTTTTGTTTGTAGATTAAGCCATGTTTTTACAGGAGAAGCTGAATCCATTATAAGTAATAACTGAGGAAGAAGGGCACACTGGAAGGGGAAAATTGAAAGTGTAATATAAAGAAACATTTGGTAGAATATTGTATTATAAATGGTTAAAGAAAGAAACAATATATAAGAGCTAATTTTGAAGAAAGGGACACTTCCTGGAACAGGAGAGAAGAAAATGACAACAAAGATACACAGAAATGATAAAGAACAGAGCGGGAAAATGAGAGATACCTGTGTTAGATGATTTTAATTATTTCTAAATTCAGAGTAAGCATCGTGGTGATAAGATGCAATGCTAATTTTTATGTTACATAATTTTATATAGATTTATTTGTTTTCTTCCATTTTAAAATATCACTTTAAATGGTCATGCCATGAATTAATAAAGAAAAAGAAAGAAAGAAAGAAAGAAAGAAAGAAAGAAAGAAAGAAAGAAAGAAAGAAAGAAAGAAAGAAAGAAAGAAAGAGAAGGAAGGAAGGAAGGAAGGAAGGAAGGAAGGAAGGAAGGAAGGAAGGAAAGAAGGGAGGGAGGGAGGGAGGGAAAGAAAGAAAGAAAGAAGAAAGAAAGAAAGAAAGAAAGAAAGAAAGAAAGAAAGAAAGAAAGAAAGAAAGAGAAGAAAGAAAGAGAAAGAGAGAGAGAAAGAAAGAGGAAGAAAGAAAGAAGAAAAGAAAGAGAGACAAAAGGAAGGAAGGAAAGAGGAAAGGAAGGAGGGAGGGAGGGAAAGAAGATGGATAGAAGGAAGGAAGGAAAGAAGGTAAGAGCCCATTGACCACAAAGCTTTTTTTTTTTTTTTTTTTTTTTTGCATATTTCTAATTTGCACATTGCAAATTTTTTGAGCAAAATTTCAGTAGAAAGTTTGGAAATAGGCCGGGCGCGGTGGCTCAAGCCTGTAATCCCAGCACTTTGGGAGGCCGAGACGGGCGGATCACGAGGTCAGGAGATCGAGACCATCCTGGCTAACACGGTGAAACCCCGTCTCTATTAAGAAATACAAAAAAAACTAGCCGGGCGAGGTGGCGGGCACCTGTAGTCCCAGCTACTTGGGAGGCTGAGGCAGGAGAATGGCGTGAACCCAGGAGGCGGAGCTTGCAGTGAGCTGAGATCCGGCCACTGCACTCCAGCCTGGGTGACAGAGCGAGACTCCGTCTCAAAAAAAAAAAAAAAAAAAAAAAAAAAAAGAAAGTTTGGAAATAATGATGAACCAAAATGACTCTTTGAAAATTATATAGATAATCTGACAGACTCTCTAATTGAGTTAGAAATTCTGATATTACTGTATATAAAATCAATAATTCAAAATCTAGAGTATTCACAGCATTTCACCTACATCCTCTTCCAGTGCAAAGTTCAAGGAGTTTTTCAATCCTTTCCAGCTCTTGCTATCATACATTTCCAGAGGGAACTTGTAAGTTAAAATTGTCTTTAAGCCATTTTGGTTTAAGAGGAAGCTTATTCCCAAGGCACGTTTTGAAACTACTAAATATTATCTCAATTTTTTCATGTTTACTAAACATATTATGGATGGAAGAAAGCAGTAGCACCTATGTGATAAAACCGATAGAGATTTTCCAATGGGAGGGAACCCATACACAGGGGAGCAATACTGACTAGACCCAGTTGTGTTCCAGATGTTTTTTAAAGCGTCGGTTTACTTTTGTCTCCTCTTTATTACAGGACCTGATGTCTGGGAGGGGACTTACTATAACAGATAATCCTATAAAAAAATCTTCAGCAGTGATTGGTGGATACTAAGGCCATACTTTTGTCCACTAATAGGTATTCTCAGGACTACTTTGGGAGACATCAACCAAAAAGAAGTTATACCGAATAGTGTTCATTACAGCCAGAAGCGACTGAAGGTCATGTTTTAAGACAAGATGGAACCTAGTTAGTCTTCCCAAACTGCCACACAGAGTCACAAACTTCTTGTAAATATTTAATATTTTACATCCTGCAGCTCTACAAACCTCTTGCCAAAGTATGTCTTTCTAGATAAACGCTCAGCATTGTCCTGACCCTGTTCACCTCTTTTGGAGGTATGAGTGCTCTGGCTCAGAGGGAAGCCACCAGAATTTCGTATGCTTTGTCAAAGCTGTTGGCTTTGTTGAGTGTAAGTTTCTGGAGTATGAAAGCCTGGCTGCCTGACAGTGTTTTGTCCTCTCACTCTGTCATACTGGTGATTGCTCTCTTCACACTACCAGCAGGGCCATCTCATCTCATCAGTAGTGAGGGACAAGCGTTACAGTAATACCGCGTTTTATAGGAATCACTTTTCTGGTAGCTCAGGAGCATTCTTAATTATGGTTGACACATGTTCTGCTTTGACAAGACTAGGCTTCATTTCACAGAGAAGTAGAAAAGAAAGTTGAAATTGTATTTGAAAATTAAAGTTCTTAACTTACGGGTCACGTATAATCTTTCTAAAGAGGCAAAGCTTGCAGCGGGACGCAAATGACAACAACAGTCTTCTGTATTATAAAACTATCCATCACTACAAAAGTCTCACTCGGATGTCTGTGTCAGCAACGTGTTACCCAAGAATTCTCAAATCATAATATTTAAGCCATTAAAAAAAATCTAAAATTATTTTACTTCAAAATTACATTTCTAGCCAATGCTTTGCAATCAAAATTCCCAAGATTCTTTTCATCTTTTCTTCTATCTATGCAGCAGATAGGACAAATGCTTTTGCTAAGCCCAGGTTCACTTTGATTCTAAGTAATTTAAATGAAATGCCCTATGAGTAATTTGTGTAAACCAGTCCCCTTCAGAAGAACTTATACTAGTTCCTTGGGGGGAAGCTTGTCACTTTTATTTGATGTTACAAGAATTTATACCCTGACAACTACACTATCACAATGTCACTGGTAGTATCAGTTTAATTAAGGTACTGTCAGCTTTTCTCTAGTTTGCACAGTTGAATGTTTCTCTTATATCAAATGGCTGAGCAAATTGGTGTTTCATGTATTAACCTCAGTTTGTTTTCCTTTCCTAAAATGTGACTGAAAGTGTTAAAATCATTATTTAGTCATTTGACGTTAAAATAGATGGGTATATATGTTGTGTTTTAAAAGATGGATATATATTTTGTGTTTAAAATAGATGGGTATATATTTTGTGTTTCTTTCTGTAGACATAGGTTTTTCTTTTTTTTTTTTTTTTTTTTTTTTTTTTTTTTTTTTTTTTTTTTTTGAGACGGAGTCTCGCTCTGTCACCCAGGCTGGAGTGCAGTGGCGCGATCTCGGCTCACTGCAAGCTCCGCCTCCCGGGTTCACGCCATTCTCCTGCCTCAGCCTCCCGAGTAGCTAGGACTACAGGCGCCCACAACCGCGCCCGGCTAATTTTTTGTATTTTTAGTAGAGACGGGGTTTCACCGTGGTCTCGATCTCCTGACCTTGTGATCCGCCCGCCTCGGCCTCCCAAAGTGCTGGGATTACAGGCGTGAGCCACCGCGCCCGGCAATTGACATAGGTTTTTCTTTGAGATGGAGTCTCACTCTGTCACCAGGCTGGAATGCAGTGGTGCAATCTCTGCTCACTGCAGCCTCCACCTCCTGGGTTCAAGCAATCCTCCTGCCTCAGCCTCCTGAGGAGCTGGGACTACAGGTGCATACCACCACACCCAGCTAATTTGTTGAGATGGAGTTTCAACATGTTGGCCAGGATGGTCTCAATCTCTTCGCCTCGCAATCTGCCTGCCTTGGCCTCCCAAAGTGCTGGGATTACAGGCGTGAGCCACTGCGCCTGGCCTCTTTCTGTATATTTGAGTCACTTAATACCAGATGGTCTTCTATTCCTAACCTATATATATATTCAGGAACAGTTAAAAATAAAACCAGTGGGTATTTTGCAACTGGATTGACTAATCTATTAAATACACATAAAAGATATCAGACTTTTGGGGAACATTAAATTTTGCAGAGGGCTTCTGTTCCTTGTGACAAATGAAAGGCTTGTAATTTCTGATGTATGAAATATAACTTTGTTTTTAAGATGAAAATGGTTATGTCTTGCATGTAACTGTATCACTTTTAGGAACTGTAATTATATAAAATCAATGAATGTTTTATATATATATTGCATAACTCATTACAGGCAGCAGAAAGTGTGGAAAGAGTACAGTGTAGAAAAATCACTCAATTTTAAAGTCAAAATTTGTGTTCAGTAAAGATTCAGTTCTGCAATTAATTAGTTATATTACACACAGCACACTATTGATGCTGGAAAGACACATCAGCTGTTATTTCTACAAGGCCTTGAAAGAAATCAACACATTGCACCCAAAAATATGGCTCCCTGGTATAATGACTATTTCAAATTAAAAACTCGTAGAGATTAACAAGCACTGGAAGAGACGTTCCCCTATATAAAGATAGGACTGACCCACCATGGAGAACAGTTGTTCCTGTTTCCCTCCCTGTTAGCTCATTATCCATTACAGGAAAGAATGATCAAGAACGTGACCACACCTTAAGAGACCCTTTTTCAAGAGACTGACTGTCGGCAAAGTTCAGTTAAATTCCAAGGAGAACTATTTACAAGTTAATTTATGTTTCCTGATCCAATCATTCTCCTTAATAAGTATTAATAGAATACATATTATATTAGGTATTCTATAGAATACCTCTCAATAGAATACTTCTCTTTCCTTCGGTAATATCTGTTTTGCTGTTATAGTAGGTAGCTAGTCATGAGCAGGGCAAGAGAGGAACCCTCCCCACTCCACCAGGAATGCCAACCAACCATCAGGTTATGGTCAGGAAGTTGTTAACTGTCTTTCTGAAATAATTAGCCACAGTCAGAGCCATGGAAAGGCAGTCTCCCAATAGACAGAAAAACTTGAAGTTGGTGATCAGCAGCTCCTTAATAAGATCTCAGGAGTTGGGCGAGTGGGCTCACATATGTGCACTAAAAGGCCAAATGGCCGAGTATAACTGGTCTATGACCTTGTAGGAACACTCAACTGGTAAGGGAAGAATGCTTCCAATGAACACGTGCACAATTTTGGTAAACACATGGCACATGCAACCCTTCTCAAGTGCTGGCAGGCCATAATGCATGCAGACAGCCCACCCCAAGGGAAGAAATCAGAGGAGATGGGACACAGGACCCCAGAAGTATGCCAACATATAAAACACTAAGTCAAAAGTCAAACCCTGCATTCGATCTCTCTCACCTGCTTGGCCCTCTTCCAAGCGTACTTTACTTCCTTCCATGCCTGCTCTAAAGCTTTTTCATAAACTTTCACTTCTGCTCTAAAACTTGCCTTGGTCTCTCCTGCCTTATGCCCCTCAGATGATTTTTTTTTTCCTTAGGAGAAAAGAACTGAGGTTGCTCCAGACCTGTACAGATTCACCGCTGCTAACATACTTTGGTGCCACATGACGCAGATATGTTCCACTGCTAACTTTACCAGGATCCAAGCCTCCATTTTTTCTGTAACTTCAAGATAGTATACAAGCTTCTGTACTTCACTGAGAGGTTGGGTCTTTATTCTGAAGGCTTCCATATATGCATGCTAGATACATCTGTATGGCTTTCTTCTATTAGTCAATCTACTTCAAGTCAGTGGGTTTTCAGCAAATCATTAGAAGCCAAGGCCCTCTACTCTAGACAATTATAGATAGATTGTATAGCTATAGGTATAGGTATGGTATAGATAGATATACATATATAGCAGATGGATAACTTTTTCTACTCAAAGTATAACAATTTCTTGGCAGATACAGGAATAATTAATTTTTTCTAGCCTAAATCCTTTCTTGTGTGCACTTGAGTAAATCCCTTTTTTTGTTTTCTGATTCACAAAATGTGAGTGTTGAAAAAGAAGACAATTAGGCACAAGCTACATGGAATTCCCAAGGAAGCAATTCTTCTTAGTACCCATTTACTCAGTACTCAGAGCCATGGGCACACAGGCATCAACCACTCCACAAGTCAGTCAATATTACAAATCATACCTAATAGTATACTTAATGAATACATAAATGTTACAGATCGAAATTTTATACCAGACAGTAACATTTAACATCAAGAGAAAAGGAGTTAGGAAAAGGGGTTAATGAACCAGTCCAAGAAGAGTGAAAGAGACAAGAAGTGTGTCCAGGCCTCACCCAGGCAATCATCAACATCTTGCCAGGAAGAGTCCTTGATTTGCGCAGACGCTTCAGAGGCAGATTCTGGGTGCGAGATGGGGTCTGTCAAGGCGTCTTTGTCTAACTGGTGAAGTCCTGCTCACTTTATGGCCCTTGAGTCCTCTGGTGAGGACTGATAGAAAAGGGTTAAGCCCTTTTCTGGTTGGGTGTTGTCTCGATTGATTAGTCAAACATCTGAACTCTGTTGGCTTGATTACTTCAGAAATGTAAGTTGAAGTCTTTTTCTAAAATGGAGCCATTTATGTCAAGGGTGCTTTAGATAAGAAGAAACCACATTTATAATGAACAACAAATTATTGTCAAAGAAATCTGTTCCAGCATGAAAAATGGTATCTCATTAAAAGCCCTTCTCTCCTATGGCTGCAACTGCTCCCATAGCCACTGCTATGGCCTTGTTGCTTCTACTAGTGCTGGCGCTGTCACCACCACCAATTAGGGAGCACACGCTTGGGGCCCTCAATGCCCCAGACAACCCTGAAGTGTCATAAGCATGCGAGGCTGCCAGGTAAGTTGCTTTGTGCCCTGGCTGGCTGCTAGACCTGCAGTTCTGAGTCCTCAGTGTGGATGTTGGTGACTGACATATCTCTGTTGCTCACATACACACACCATTGTCTCAGTGGACTTTACTTACAAAACACCGGTTCAGAGATTAAAATATTAGGAATTTCAAGACAGCAACAGCAGAACATTGAATCAAGTTGGGGTCTTCTGAGATTGGGGTCCCATTTGACACGGACCAGGAGTTATCTACTTAATTTCTATCCCATTCCTTGTGAAAAAAATCTGAATTTTATGTTATCTTTATCATTCTCTCTTATCATTTTTTCCTTAATCAATATATTGCTTAATTTTATTGTGTTGGAGGTTTTTGAAAATATTGAGAGTGTATGCGCTTTTCCACAGCGTGCTTTTATATATAATTTATTCACAGTAATGTGCTGCATGTAGCTGTAATACTTGCATTTTCATTCTTATTTAAAATTCAATTATGTGAATACACAATGTTTTTTTAAATCGACCAATTAATAAAATGTCATTTAGGTTTTTGTTGTTGTGAAGAACAGTGCTGCTAGAAACAGTCTTGCTCAAATATTCTCATGCAACAGTGTATAAACTGAGGACTGAAAACTGGGTTGTAAAGATGTAAATGTTTAAATTCACGAAGATGTGCCAAATTATTTTTACAAATAAATATATGTTATATTTTTTATGGCTTCAACTTTTTTTTTTTTTTTTTTGAGACGGAGTCTCACGCTGTTGCCCAGGCTGGAGTGCAGTGGCGCGATCTCGGCTCACTGCAAGCTCCGCCTCCTGGGTTCACACCATTCTCCTGCCTCAGCCTCCTGAGTAGCTAGGACTACAGGCGCCCGCCACCACGCCCGGCTAATTTTTTGTATTTTTAGTAGAGACGGGGTTTCACTGTGGTCTCGATCTCCTGACCTTGTGATCCGCCCGCCTCGGCCTCCCAAAGTGCTGGGATTACAGGCTTGAGCCACCGCGCCCGGCCGTGGCTTCAACTTTCTTGTGGTTTCAACTACCTTTCTTTATGTAAGGTAATGGATTAAGTTCATATAGTAAGCCTCCTCCTAAGTAATAATTAAGAACCTTTAATCCATAGAAATATATTCCCAATTTGCACGCCTCCGATTTTTTACTTAGTTCTTTTTTACACTCTATGAATTAGATATTATCATTGCTCATATTTTATATATACTAACTGCATAAAAATACATCTCTCTTTCCTTGTTCTATCTTATATTTTTGGGAAATAAATTTGTTTTTTAAAAGTGTACCTAATAGAAGTTTTATCAGCATAAGTTATATGGTAATAAGTATAGTTTTTGAAAGAAAATGTTTATTTTGCCTTTGTTTTTGAAATATATTTTTTGTTACAATTTAAGTATGATAATAATTTTCTGTTCACATTTTGAAAACATACATTATGGAATTCTGGCTTTCTTTCTTGCAATTGGGAGTGGTATCTACCTAGTTGTCACTTATTAATAGGTAATCTTTTGTTTGACTTTTCTAGTCATCGGTTTCTCTGCAATGTGTCTATATGAGAATTGTATTTTATTTTGTTCTGCATAGTTTAAATTATACTTTCTGCTTCTGTAGATTCATCATCAGTTTTAGTTAATAATTGGTCATTATTTATTTAAACAGTAGTATTTCTCATTCACTCTATATTTTCTCCATGACTCTGATTAAACATAAGGTAAAATTTCTAACTTAATTATTCATATTTTCTAACTTTATTTTTGACATTTTTTACCTTATCTTTTGAGGCTCCATCTTGAGAAATTTCTTTAAATAACAGTCTGAGTGCTTCTTTCTTTAGCTGCTTCTAAATTTTTATTTAGCTTGAGCATTGAATTTTTAATGTAAGTTTTTTTAATTTTCAAGAGTTTTATTTTAGTTATTTTTCAAATCTTCTTGATCATTTCAAAAAGTGTGTTCATGATTACTTATTTTTTATGCAATGTAAATAATTGCCTTAAACATTTTCTAAACATTTATTGTGATGTCTTGTGATGTCTTAAGTTTGGGGGATTGTATTAGTAAGCGTTCTCCAGAGAAACAGAAACAATAGAAGATAAGTAGATAAATAGAGACCAACATAGATATAGATGTAAATATATCTTGATCTGATATAGAAAAGATAGATAGGTAGATAGATTAGATAGATAGATAGATAGATAGATAGATAGATAGATAGATAGATAGACAGACTTCTATCTCTATCAGTTGATCTGTTTATCTATCATTTGATCTACTTTTTTTTTTGGAACTTCCACAATCTGTATGTAGTTTGTGAGCATTCCATAGGTTCATTTCATTCTGTTCATTTTTCTTTAATTTTTTAAAAAAATCTTCTATTCCTCAGAATTGATCATTTTCATTTTCCTATCTTTGCTGTTTCTTTCTTCCAACTGTTCAAATCTTTCCAGTGAATTCTTAATCTTAGGTGTTGATCTTGTTGCTTCCAGAATTTCCATTTGGTTTCTTTTTAAGTTTTCTATTTCTTTATTGATATTTCCGTTATTTTCATATATCATTTTTATGACTTTCTTCATGTCTTTCATTCTTATTATTTATTTTTTTTTAACATTTTATAACAGTTGTTTTAAAGTCTTTGTCTAGTAGATCTGTCATCAGGTCTTTTTTAGGGATAGTCTATTAGATTTTATTTTCTTTTTAATAGATCATACTTTTATGTTTCTTTGTATTCTTCATGATTTTTTTAAAAACTGGTCATTGGAATCAGTAAGTGTGGTAAATCTAGAGTTAGCTTATCCTCATTGCCAGGGTTTGGTGAGTTTTCTGTTTGTTTTGTTTGTTTTCTTTTTAAAAAATGTTTGATTGCTATAGGTTGTCTCTGTGCTGAAGATCAGTCTGAGATGTAAACTAAGGTCTTTTCAGGTCTTCTCTGAGACTGTAGCTTCTCTTAAATACACACAGTGACTCTCTAATTTTCCACATATATTCGTGTGCTTTCTAATGTCCTACTTTTCAATATCTGGCTCCTCCCAGAAGGGGAAAACCAGAAACATTAAGGGGAAAAATAAAAAGACCTTGGCCCTTCAAAACTCTTGAATGTCACTTCAGCTTAATGGACCTGACTGAACTTGAATAAGGAGGAGGTGAAGTGCTTGCATCCATGCAACACAATGGCTGTCCCCTCTTTTTCTTCAACTCTTCTATCTAAAGTGGCAATCAGTGGTCACAGTCTAAACCCCGGTATTTGGCAGACAGAGTTGTTTTTGCTAGCTGTGTGCTAGCTGTTCCAGGAATACATGCACAACTTCCTATCTTAAGGCTGGGGACTAGGGAGTGTTTAGCAGCAACTGTGCTAAGAGGAGAAATTGCCTAAAATTGACTTCAATTTACCATTTAAGCCTTCCACTGAAATTTGCAGGCCCTCAACAGATTCCAGAGTTCCCAAATAGTTACATCAGTAAGATTATCCCAGTGCAATTGTTGTCTGTGGGGAGACAGGTTTCTGGTGCTTCCTACTCTGCCATTTTCCCAGAATCCTTTCTTTATGGTCTTTAAAAATTATATTATAGTTTATTTTTGAACATAAAATATACTTAGTTTAAATTTATTTTAATAAAATTTTAATGCATTTACCCTCTGCCTTAGTCCACAAATAGGTTTTCCATTATTGATGAAAATCAGTTTGGATTGCCTATTATGTAGTAAGTTTTTAGTTTCTAAGAAATCAAAGGAAGTGCTTTCTGTTATTAATTGTGACATTTCCTTTTTTTTTTTGAGACAGAGTCTCGCTTAGTCGCCCAGGCTGGAGTGCAGTGGCGCGATCTCGGCTCACTGCAAGCTCCGCCTCCCGGGTTCACGCCATTCTCCTGCCTCAGCCTCCCGAGTAGCTGGGACTACAGGCGCCCGCCGCCTCGCCCGGCTAATTTTTTGCATTTTTAGTAGAGACGGGGTTTCACAGTGTTAGCCAGGATGGTCTCGATCTCCTGACCTTGTGATCCGCCCGCCTCGGCCTCCCAAAGTGCTGGGATTACAGGCGTGAGCCACCGCGCCCGGCCAATTGTGACATTTCCTAACACTTTTAAGTTTAGTGTTTAGCCATACTACTTTTCAAACTTCATTTTCTTTTGGCTATATCAAGTCTTTAATTTTGTATTTACTTGCTGAATATAATTTTTAAAATACGTAATGTTTATGACAGGAAAAATAAAATCTAAGTGTATTTATCCAAAATAATATATTGTCTTAATTTTTTTTTTTTTTTTTTTTTTTTTTTTTTTTTTTTTTTTTTTTTTTTGAGACGTAGTCTCACTCTGTCACCCAGGCTGGAGTGCAATGGTGCAGCCTCGGCTCACTGCAACCTCTGCTTTCTAGGTTCAAGTGATTCTCCTGCCTCAGCCTTCCAAGTACTTGGGATTACAGGCATGCGCCACCATGCTGGGCTAATTTTGTGTGTGTGTGTTTTTAGTAGAGATGGGGTTTCACCATGTTGGCCAGGCTGGTCTCAAACTTCTGACTTGGTGATCTACCTGCCTCGGCCTCCCAAAGTGCTGGGATTATAGGCGTGAGCTACCAATACATTGTCTTAACACCATATATTGAATAATATTTTTACTCTCGATTAATTTTTAATGTTTTGTTTTATAAATGTCTTGCTTATTCTAGTCTCTCCCATCTGTTTATCTCTTTATGTTATGCCATTAGCAACTTTATTTTTTCTGTTTCAGTACATTATAGTCCACTTGTTATAGCCTAGTTGCTCAAGAAGAAAATTGGGAATCATTTTGACATTTTGAAATTTTATCTTTTTCTCATTTTTATTTTATGTGTCCCTATTATTGATACTACTTTCATAGCCTCACCAAATCACAGTTATAAATCACCTTCATTTCATGACTGGTTCCTAGCAATACAGTACTAACTTTTTTTAGCTTAAAATTTTGTTTTTCTATTATGTTCTCTATAGGCTGTCAGAAGCATATCTTTAAAACACAAATCAAAACATGTTGCTTCCTTGTTTAAAATGTTTTCAGTTTCTTATTGCTTTGTTACTTTGCACTCCAAATGACAAAACGTGTTTTCTATACCCATCTCTTGTCTTATTAAATGGTTTCCCTGTAGTTACTTCTACTTTTTCTTTACTAGGCTGATTATATTTATTTACAAATAAAAATATTGAAGGAAGACTATATATAAATACATTTATTACTATACTGTCAATCAGTCAGTATATTAGCCCTATTAAGCACTGTGTTAGTAAGTGGCATTAGAAATTTTAACAAAACTGGTCCTTGATTTCAAGTAGCTGACAATCAAAAGAACGACGTGTAAAATAAGTAAGCACAACAAATGTTGTAATAGGAATGATAGCAATTCAATGTAAAGCAATGGGAACAGAAAAGGTGATGGATGTATTCTCAGTAAAAGATCATTCAGAAGGAAATTTCTAAAATGTAAATATGTATTTTCCAGGTAAAAGAAGGTCTTTTCTGTCAAAGAAAGTCACAGGAACAAAGAGGGTTTAGTTTGAGTATACGCAGTGAGAAAAACAAGAGGTTTTCTTCCATTCAATAATTTTCTTTAAGCATCTATGATGTGTCAGGTTTTAGTATATGCACTGCATATGAAGTAGTGAATTAAACAGTTGTGATTCCAGTCCACATGAAGCCTGCCTAGTTATAAGACCAGAGAAAAGAAGTGTGGCTTTCATGCTGTAAACAATAGTGTTATCTTTGAAATGTCTTATGCTAGGGAGTAAAATGAAACATGTTTGCAATTTATAAAGACCAACCCAGATGTTTTGGGGAAGAGAGGTGGGAAGGTTGGACACCGAGACACCAAATTCTTACTAACTGGACTAACAAAACATTACTGGTCCAGGTAACTGTTTCTCTACTTGTATTTGTTTATAATCAATATTTTTCCTTTTGTCCTTGAAAAACATTAAAGTGAGTAAATTTTCATAGTCAACAAATCAGTCAGGCAACAGGGACTGCTAACAACCAGAGAAATTCAAGTACTTTCATTTCAAAGTGGCTTAAGAATATTATTTTTTTACGTAGTGAAAAAGATTTAGCTGTTGAAATCTATGCATTTTCTAAAATGAGAGCCCTAACAAACGACAACCAAACTCACAGTTCTTTCTTATTTCCTGTCTTGCAGTCAGAAGACAGATAGTGCTTTGTTGTTTTAGTTTCTTAGTTCAATGGTCTTCAGTTACTGTGCATTGAGTCACATACCAGACTCCAAATTCTTTTGAATAGAATAAATCTGCTTTGAATATTCTTCAAAAAGGTAGCATTATGAAACTTGTAGTAACTTTTTCACTGCTATTTGTGCAGCAGATTTAAACTTTTTTTTTTTTTTTTTAAAACAAAGTCTCATCTGTTGCCCAGGCTGGAGTGCAGTGGTGCAATCTCGGCTCACTGCAACCTGTCTTTTGGGTTCAAATGATTCTCCTGCCTCAGCCTCCCGAGTAGCTGAGACTACAGGCATGCGCCACCATGCCCGGCTAATTTGTGTATTTTTTTAGTAGAGATAGGGTTTCACAATGTTGGCCAGGCTGGTATTGAACTCCTGACCTCATGATCCACCTACCTCAGCCTCCCAAAGTGCCGGGATTACAGGCATGAGCCACCACACCTGGCCCACTATTTTACGTTTGCTTATAAATGCTGTGAACAGCTAAGGTTTTTTAAAAGTTCATACATATTAATAATAGCATAGTTGTTTTATCACCTTAGTAACAAATAAATCTTTATTTAATGGTACTTCACATATGTGGCTCATTTTTGGTGTATGGTTTTGGCTTATAAATATAGTGTGTTGAATAAGCATGAAAGGAGTAACAGTCCATATTTGCTTTAAATGACACACATAATAAGCAGATCGTGAAAACAGTGGTACAACTTCAATCCCAGTGTTCACGGGTCCCTTGTCACAAACTACAATGTCATGGCTTTTTTAAGCCAAAGGGGAAAAAAAAGCAGCCTGAAATGTAGTCATATTTTTCAGATGTTTCTACAATAGCTATCTCTCTGGGCAACAAAATTTCTGAGGCTGTCCAAAACATAGCAATTTGTCAACAATTTGAAAACAGGTTTGTGACAAGATGTATTTATTTGACAGTATAATGTAATAATAGACATACGGTAGGATGACGGTTGTAAAGGAAATTATCACTGGTAAGTGTCTTTCCCTGAAATTAATTTCAGATGTGTATGGTTGAAAATTCTGACCGATGAAATGATTATGGGTAGGTAGATGGACAAAATACATGGTATTGCTGCTGTCTCATATCTTCTTCATACATTTACAGAATCCAAATTAAATGGCGCTTACAAAATAGAGAAATTTCAGTCATTTCCCTTTCAATGGAAAAAAATTATAAGGTGAAATTTTAAACATTTTAATATGATATGCCACAGAATTGAAGGAGATGGCAAATTTGGAAGTGCATGAAGTCAACAGCAAAGGTTTTCACTGTTCTACCTCAGATATTTTCACTGCTACTTCACTTTATACCCCTGAGTACCACAATATTATTAATAGATACATGTAAATGTGTATAATGATTGTCATACCTACATAGAATGTAAAAATGGCCAATAAAATTAAAATAAACATTATGTGCGTGTAATATTATGTAATAAACATGCATTGTCTTTAATACATGGCTGTTTATTTATATACTTTTATTATAATTGTGTAATAAAATTATATAGTCCATTGGCATATACCAAAGTAAAATGTATTAGAAAACCCTCAGACATGTAAATTTCAAAATGCACCCAAATAAAACCTAACCAGATAATCTAGGGTTAACTTGTATTAGATACTGTTCTAAGTTTCGAGGAATAGATACAAAATGTTCTTGGTGATACCAGATAAATGTAACCTTTGAGTTAAAAAAAAATGTATTATTATTTTTTATTTTAGGGAGGATCTTGCTCTATCACCCAGGCTAGAGTGCATTGGACAGATAATAGCTCACTGAAATCTCACTAACTCCTGGACTCAAGTGATCCTCCCACCTCAGCCTCCTGAGTAGTTGGGTTACAGGTGTGTGCCGAAATGCCTGGCTGATTTATTTTATTTTATGTTTTTTGTAGAGATGGAGTCTTGCTTTGTTCGCCAGGCTGGTCTTGAACCCCTGGCCTTAAACAATTCTCCCACCTTGACCTCCCAAAGTGTTGGGGGACAGGCATAAGCTACTGCATCCAGCTACATTTTTTCAAGTTTTTATTGAGATAATTTTAGATTCACTTATGGTTGCAAAAAAAAAATATGGAGATCTGTTTTACAGTTTATCTAGCTTCCTCCAATTGTAAAATCTTACCAAACTATAATTCAGTATTGCAATCAGGATATTGACATCAATGCAATCCATTGATCTTATTTAGAATTTTCCAGTTTTAATTGTACTCAAATGTGCTGATATGCATGTGTATTTAGCTCGATACAATTTTATCACACAAATAGGTTTGTGTATTCACTGCTGTAGTTAAGACACAGAGTGGCTTCATCCCACCTCCACTCCACTCCAAACCACCATGGCTTCCTCATTCCTGTCTAACAGACCCTGGCAACCACTACTCTGTTCTCCATTTGTAAATCTTTTTATTTCAAAATTATTATATAAATGGAATTATACAGTATGTAAGTTTTTTAGATTAGCTTGTTTCACTCAGTAAAATTCCCTGGAGATGTATCAAGTTGTTGTGTTGACATCAGTCCTTTCTATTGTTAAGTCACATTCCCTGGGATAGATGTATTGTGGTTTGCTCTGCCATTCACCAGTTGAAGGACATCTGGCCCCTTTCCAGTTTTTGGCAATTACAAATAAAACTGCTAGAACCATTAATGGAGATTTTTCATTAAACATAAGTTTTCATTTCTGTAGGATAAAAGACAAAGAATGCAATTGCTGGAACTTATGGTAATTGAATATAGTAACTGTGTATGGTAATTTATAAAAAGCTGCCTGTGAGTTTTCCAGAGTGACTGTACAATTTAATATTCTACCAGCAATGTTTGAGTTATCCGTTTTTTTTTGCATTCTGACCAACATTTGCTGTTGTTGCAGTTTTAACATTTTTAATCTCAGTCATTCTGATGGGCATTTTGTGATATATCTTGTGGCTTTAATTTTCATGTCCCTAGAGCATCCTTTTGTATGTTAATTTGCCATTTGTATATCCCTTAACTGAATTGTCTCTTCATGTTTTTTTCGTATTTTCTAACTGGATTGATTGTTTTCATTTTTAAAAATAATGAGTTTTGAGAGTGTTTATACAGTGTTGATATTAGCCATTTAGCATATGTAATTTATAAATATTTTATCTCATTCTTTAACATATCTTTTTATTCTCTTCAGTTGGTTTTTTGCAGAACAAAACTTTTGAATCTTGAAGATATTCAGTTTACTATTTTTTTCTTTTCATGCATCATGCTCTTGTTTTTAAGTCTATGAACTCTTTGCCTAGATCTAGCTCTTAAAATTGTCTCCTGTGATTTTCTCGAAAATTTGTAATTTTATATTTCACATTTAAATATATAATCCAATTGGAGTTAATATTTGTGTAAGGTGTGAAATTTGGGTTAAGGTTTATTATTTTGCTAACACATGTCTACTGGAGCCAACATTATTTTTTTCATTCTTCAAGTGAATTGTTTTTTGCATTTGTCAAAAATAAGTTGGACATATTTATGTGTCTGTTTACTTCTAAGTTCTTTATTCAGCTTCATTGATCTATGTTTTTATTCCTTGTCAAAAGTATATTCAGGATTCTATAACAAAATACTTTAAACTGCGTTAATTTATAGACAACAGAATTTATTTCCTACAGTCCTGAAGGTTGGGACGTTCAAGATCAAGGTGCTAGTAGATTTGGTGTCTGGGGAGAGCCTCTTTCTCATAGATGGCACCTTCTGTATCTTCATCTGGAAGAAGGGGTCAATAGCTCCCTTGTACCTCTTTTACAAGGTCACTAATCTCAGACACATTAAGACCACAGAAATTTCTGTCAAAACCACACAGTCTTGATTAATATAGCTACGTAGTAAGCCTAGTGGTATGATTCTTTCTGCTGCATTCTTATTTGTCAAGATTGTTTTAGCTATTTTAGGACCAGGGTCTTTCCTATCAATTGTAGAATTAGTCTGTCTACATCTATAAATGCCTTCTTGGGATTTTGATAGGAATTTCACTAAGCAAATAGATTAAGTTGGGGAAAATTGACATATGTACAATATCGAGTCTTAACAAATTCTGAATACTCTGTCTTTCCACTTATTTAGGTCTTTGATTTTTAAGAAGCATTTTGTAATTTTCAAAATGTAGACACCCTACATGTTTTATTCAGTTTATACCTATGTATCTACATGTTAGTATATAAAAATGTGACTAATTGTTGTGTGCTGATCTTCTCTTCTATGACCTTTCTGAACTCTTTGATTACTTCTAGGAGTTTGTTTATTGATCCTTTAGGATTTTCAAGCAGAAAGTCATATCATCTGTAAATATGAACAATTTCATTTTTTCTTTCCAATCTTTAATAACCTAATGTCTTTCTTTGTCTTATAGTTTGTTATTCATTTATATGTAACATGCTATATTTAACACTATGGATACAATGTACATAAGTTTAAAAGAAGCATTTCTAGGCAGTATTTGAAAATATGCACTATTTTATGACTTCCATTAAAGTAGACTTAATAAAGGTTATTTACATATATTACTTATAAAATATATTTTTATATAAAATTCCGAAAAATTTTGAAAAAAGAACATACAAAATATTTGTACTTTTACCGTGAAGGTTTAATGAATGTTAGCCTTCAATTAAATGTTGAAATTAAAGAATTACATTCAAAGGAATGTTTTTAAAACCAGTGAAATGTTGAAACTGTACTTTTTTCATGAGTTGGTTAACTATTTTTGTCTTCTGCTTCATAAATTGTCTGCTCTTGTCCTTCATTCAATTTTATGCTAAAGGCTTAAGTTTTGAGAAGAAGTTGTAAAATTGTCTTTCTTCTCTGCACAAAGCATTAAGAGAGAAACTACAGAAAAAAAGGGGGGCATCCAGAAGTTTCAACTATTTTAAAGGTATTTTGGGGTAATCTGAGCTATTCTGAGAAACACTGCTGTCTCCTTTTATCTTGGAAATCTTTTAATACTGCTGGTCACCTCTAGGAATATTTTCTTTTAGATACATGTCACCACACAGGTTTTTGTTTTTTTTTTTTGTCATAAAGAGATGTTGAACTAGAAATTGCTACCTAAAGTATTTTTCTTTATATCAACATTAGAAACATAAGCACTGACTGCTTACTATAAGCCACTTTATATGTTTTAATATAACATTATTTACCTAAAGCGAACTAGTGGTAATTTTGAGAGTATTGTTAGTTTCCCATGGATTTATAAATAAGAATGAGATTTATATAATAATGTTTTTCCAGAAATAAAAATATAATTTTAATATATTTCTAGGGAGTTAAGGTTTTATAACTCTTACCCAATATATTCTATCAGAGTTAATTTTTCCATCAATTGTTTTTCCAGAAATAAAAATATAATTTTAACATATTTCTAGGGAGTTGAGGTTTTTTAATTCTTACCCAATACATTCCATCAGAGTTAATTTTTCCATCACATTAATTCTTTATTGGGGGTAGGGGAATGCTGCTTTGTGAAAAAAAATCCATAGAATTATCATCTTATAATACCTATGTTGTGTATTACACATATACACACAAATGGTTTTTATACATTAAGCACCATAAATTTAGCTACAATATTCAGTGGAAGATATTTTCCTTATAGTCTATTCATACAAGTATCTGTAGGTTCCTTTGGTGAAGGTGTTACAGAGTTTTACTTAAAATTGCCAAATTGATAATATTACTTTTATTGGCTGTGCATTCATCTTTTGGTAAACATATGTAATGTGACACTATAAACTTTCTAGTATACTTTACCATGGATCTGACAAGTCTTTTCCAAATAGACAGATAGATGTTAAATTTCATACAGTAGGGATACTAAAAGCAGCACAAAGGTGCATTAACTGAAAAATGGTATGGTATCATTAGGGAATGGAAATATTTTTCAATCTTTTCTTTTTCTTTCTTTCTTTTTTCTTGTGAGACGGAGTCTTGCTCTGTTGCCAGGCTGGAGTGCAGTGGCGCGATCTTGGCTCACTGCAACCTCCGCCTCCCGGGTTCAAGCGATTTCCCTGCCTCAGCCTCCTGAGTAGCTGGGACTACAGGCGTGCCACCATGCCTGGCTAATTTTTTTATAGTTTAGTAGAGACCGGGTTTCACCATGTTGGCCAGGATGATCTCAATATCCTGACCTCGTGATCTGCCTTCCTCGGCCTCCCAAAGTGCCAGGATTACAGGCATGAGCCACAGCGCCCGGCCTCTTTTTCTTTCTTTCTTTCTTTTTTTTTTTTTTTTTAACATGCAAAGTCTGGCTCTGTCACCCAGGCTGGAGTGCATTGGTGCTGTAATAGCTCACGGCAGCCTCAAACTTATGGATTCATGCAGTCTTCCCACTGCAGACTCCTGAGTAGCTAGAATTATACGTACAAGATACCATACCTAGTTAACTTTTAATTTTTTTGTAGAGACAGGGTCTTACTTTGTTACCAAGACTGGACTCAAACGCCTGACTTCAATCCATTCTCTTGCCTCGGCCTCCAAAAGTGCTGAAATTACAAACTTGAGGCTCCTCACTTGACTTTCAATATTTTTATTTTTGAAGTTGATGGTTACGTCTCTCCGTGGTTGCAGAGTGCTATAGTAACTCCAGGTCTATGTATGTTAAAAAGGCTTACAAAAGAAAATTGGTGGACTGGCACGGTGGCTCATGCTTGTAATCCCAGTACTTCGGGAGGCTGAGGTGGGTGGATCACGAGGTCAGGAGATCAAGACCATCCTGGCTATGAGGGTGAAACCCCGTCTCTACTAAAATTACAAAAAAATTAGCCGGGTGTGGTGGTGGGTGCCTGTAGTCCCAGCTATTCTTGAGGCTGAGACAGGAGAATGGCATGAACCTGGGAGGCAGAGTGTGTAGTGAGCCGGGGTTGTGCCACTGCACTCCAGCCTGGGGGACAGAGTGAGATTCCATTTCAAAAAAAGAAAAGAAAAGAAAAGAAAAACGAAAATTGGTGAAATAGATGAAATCAGTATGAAATATGCAAAAGAAACATTAATAGAAAAAAAAGGATGACATAAAACAACTGAGCATTCAAGATCTTTGGAACAATATCTAATGGTCTAACACATGTATAATTAGATTCCCAGATATAAAAATGAAAGAACTTGGGTAGAATAAATACTTACAGAGATAAATGTCAGAATTTTCCAAAATTGATTAAAGACATCAATCTAGATATGCACGAGCCTCAGCCATCCAAAATAAGGATGAGCACAGGAAAGAGCACTCCTAGACAGCCATTGTCAAACTGTGAACATAAAGAATGACAACGCCAAAATGGAAGTAGCTAGAAAACAATTTACATTGGAATACAAGATGGGCATGACAAAAATGACAATTCACTTCTCTATATCTTGTAATAATGCTGAAAGAAGGTTTTGCCGGATAAGATATACAAAAATCACAGCAGTTTGGAGAATAGACTGAGGATTTCCGTAACTATAACTATTTAAATGACTGGGCCCTTGTCTCTGTAATCATGTGACTTGTTTTATTCAATTTAATTGGGTAGTATTTTAGGTTAAACATTCAATCCTAGTTTCTGTATACCATACCTAAATTGTTTGAAACAAGTGATTTAACCTCTATGAAATTTACTTTTAGTCTATAAAGAGAATGTGTGAAAGTTTAAATGAAAAAAAAAAAAGTATATAAATTACCTAGCATAGTTCCTGGATGTCAATAAATTGAAAACCTATAAAAATTTATTTCTCAATTTGTTGAGAATGTTCTCAATTTGTTAAACTTTTATTTATTTAAAATTTTTATGTGCTTATAATTTGTACTATTTTATAGATGAACGAATAAAAAATATATAAAGTATACATATACAGTGAACATTGCTATATTAACACAGAGAAGTGCATACTGCCAAATTAAAACATTATGTGAGATATGAGACAGGATATCAAAATCGTCTGGCCATATCTTATTAAGCATTAAAAAAACACTGTATCTAGCTACTGGTTCCAGGCTGGATTCAATAGTATAAAATAATTAGAGATGCAAAAGTAACGGGGGCAATTTTGTCACATTTACTGTTGACTGTGCCTATCTGCGGTCACTGTGCTTTAACTAAATAAATGTGAAGAATATCTTTGAAAAGAAAGCAAAAAAAAAAAAAAAAAAAAAAGAGCAAATGAAACCAAAAGTTCATTGGTTGAACATGTCTTCAAATGTATCATCTGATAACTTTTTATTACTCAAATTCCATGGCTTAAAACAAAATTAATAAATTCATCTAATAGACATCAGTGAGGTGGCATCTATTCTTAAACCTCTGAATGTCTTACCTTAATTATGGCTCCTATTAAAATGGCTTTATTTTAAATGAGAAAATCAAACCCACTAAGTATATGTACAATTTGCAATTCAATTCTGAAAAAGTTCTTCACTGAAAATAATTAGGTAGGAATTACCCTCCAAGTGTAAAGCTTAAGTCAGTACCATGTAGAAGCTTGTGCTGTATGATCCTTTTGCTAGTTTCTCATCACAAACAGATAAAGAACCTGTCTTAAAATATATGAAAACACGCAAAAATTAATGACTAAAATTTATTGTTTCTGCAACAGCTAAAGGCAAATTGTGATAATAAAAAATCAACTTTTCAGTCTTTCAATAATTGTGTACTACATTTGCATCAAGTGTGCAATCTATTTCATTTATGCAAATATCTTCTTTAGGTATTAATATTTTTGCTTTTCTGCAACTCTGTTGGGCCTCTGTTAGTATGTAGTCACATTTTCCTTACTCTTCCTTTCTTTTTTTTTTCTGCTTGTACAGGGTTTTGTAGGTTCTCTCTTCCTCTTCTGCAGTATGTATTAATAAAAGAATAGTTACAGTAAATAAAAGTGAGAGATATCTCAAGTCTTCCAATATCTTATGTAAAAGTGTTCCCTGTTACTTTATGGACTTCATCACCTCTCAGGCTCTTTGCAGTCTCTCTGTCCCTCTTTTAGGAGCCATTAATTCAAGCATAGCTGTTTGTGGAGAATACCATTGTGTAACAAAAGTCATTTCTCAATTTTTACTTTTTCCACTTTTATCCCAGCATATTGGGAAAAATAGATTATCCTCTTATTTTCTGTCCTCACCATTTTCTCGTGAAGGGCAGCTAGACCTTGATAGAAAAACCACAGATCAGTTGAGCACTAGATATCATCCTTTATTGATATCTGTTCTCCCTTTTCACTCTATCACAAATTGAATTGAACCCAGAACATTCAAAAACTAAGACTCTTTTTTTTCTTTCCTATTAGCTTATCTCACCATTTACAGCAACAGTAAAAGTCTACTATGCTTCACATTAGACATCTATAACATCAGAATATTCTATTGGTTTAGAAAATATTCCTATGAATACAGTGACAGAGTCCTAAATTACATTGTGTATGATGGTACATTGTATTATAATAGTTTGTGATATGGTTCAGCTGTGTCTCCACCCAAATCTCATCTTGAATTCCCACGTGTTATGGGAGGGACTGGGTGAGAGGTAATTGAATCATGGAGGCAAGTCTTCCCAGTGCTGCTCCCATGATAGTGAATAAATCTCATGAGATATGAGATTTTATAAAAAGGAATTCCTTTGCACAAGTTCTCTGTCTTTGCCTGCTACCATCCATGAAGACATGACTTGTGCCGTGAATGTGAGGCTTCCCCAGACACGTGGCACTGTAAGTTCATTAAACCTCCTTCTTTTGTAAATTGCCCAGTCTCAGGTATGTCTTTATCAGAAATGTAAAAACAGACTAATACAGTTTGACTTTGAGATAATTTGGAAAGTGAGTCCCATGAAACATTAGAATTGGATTTGCTTAATTTTTGAGATGCTAGGTTGGCCGTAAAATTGGGCACCCATTTAATTTGTTAGATCAAGCTACAACTAACAAACAAGGAAAACGCAGACCATTAAGATAATGTGATTCAGATCCTCTTTGGAGATAAGATATATGGATATTAACTTATTTAGGACTATAACTTTTCAATGACTGAGATTAGTTTTTTGTTTATTTGTTTGTTTGTTTTTAGAATTCAGAGTTCTTTGTGTATTCTAATGGGAAAGCATGCATAGTGTTCACATATATTATATTTTTTTCCGTTGCAAGTGGTGCAATTACAGTTCGCACCAACCTTGACCTCCCAAGCTCAAGCTATTCTCCCAGTTCAGGCTATTGGGTAGCTGAGACTACAGGCCCCCAGCACCAAGCCTGGCTAAATTTAGACAGGTTTTTTTTTTTTTTTTTTTTTTTTTTTTTGGAGAGATAGGTTCTTGCTATGTTGCTCAGACTGGTCTCAAAGTCCTGGGCTCAAGCCATCTTCATGCCTCAGCCTCCCAAAGTGCTGGAATTACAGGTATGAGCCACCACAATTGACCTAAATTTTTTAATCATATGTGTGCAATAAAATAGGGTACAATATTGGGAAAAAATTATCCTCTGTTAGGAAATAGTATATAAAATTAGGGCATAATTTAAGAAATATTTGGCCTTGAGGTAAGTTAACGTGCTGTTTAGAGGGCTCTGGGTGATAGTTAAAGTGTCATGTTTCCTGGTTCCAAGGGTCTATAAAGAAATAATAGTATGTGCAGAATATAAAGCCTCATGTCATTATAACAAGTCTTCCTTGGTAGATAATTGATAGTTCTCCTAGAATTCTATAGACTTTCCATGACTGACTATGGGCACAACTGTCAAAGCCAACAGTTGAAGAAAAACAAATTAAAGCCAGGAGAGCCAGTAGTGAAGAGAGGAGAGACTCCTGTTCTTTTCTCCACGCATCAAGAGTGCTTTTGTTCCTTTACTGGCTTTGTATGATCATCCATTCCTCTCTTTTCCCCAAAAGGAAAATAAAATACTAATAATGTCATAATGCAAACATTGAGCCCTATTTACCCATGGTAATGGTTGGAGTCGCTGTATGTAAAACAGTAATGGTCTTGTGCATGATCTTCTTTTCAAATTCTAAAGCAGATACTGAATTTATTTTAAGACTTAACTTCCTGAGACTCTAGCATTTCTAGAATTGATATTAAAAAACAAAAAACAAAACAAACAAACAAACAAAACAAACAAATAAAAAACGAACACTGGGAAGCCCTATTTATTCCATGAGTGTAGGCTGTATGCTTTTTCTTAGACATCCAATGCTTTGCCTTTGTGCTAGGAGAATTTAGCAGAGTAAAAGTAAAAACAAAGTACATTGTTTTACGTTGTCTATGATTTCTCTGTATACATTGTCTATCTATTTTGGGGATTTAATGTGAAAGAAAAGCCTAATAATACCGTAGTCTGCCTTATCTGCAGGGGATACGTTCCAAGACCCACGGTGAATGTCTGAAACCGTAGCTAGTACTAAACCATATATATGCTACGTTTTGCTCCTATACATCTGTACTTACGATAAGTTTAATTCATAAATTAGCCACAGTAGGAGATTAACAACTAAGAATAAAGTAGGAAAATTATAACAATGTACTGCAATTAAAGTTATGTGAATATGGTCTCTGTCTTTGTATCTCAAAATATTTTGTTGTTCTGTACTCACCCTTCTTTTTCTTGTGGTTTGTGGATCTGATAATCAAGAAGGATAATAGGTGCCTCTACTAATTGACTAATGGGTGGGTAGTGGATATGAGGAGCAAAGGGAAGATTCACGTATTTAGCAGGACAGAGTGGAACCATGTGAGAGTTCGTCACGCTACTCAGAAAGGCAAGCAATTTAAAACTTACAAATTGTTATTACTGAAATTTTTCAAGTAATATTTTTGGACTGCAGTTCACTGCAGGTAAATAAAGCTTTGCAAAATGAAACAACAGATAAGGGGAAATTACTATACCAAAACAATCAAAATCTCATTCATAAACCTACAAATAATTTGCTATTGAAAAAAATGACAAGATTTCTCTTGTCCTTCAACTGACATCCTCCTAAATTTATACTTATTCAACACTGAAATCATCAAAATAATTTTGGGGGAATATTTAACTCATTAATTACCAGAATATGGAGTAGAGTTTTAGAATGAAATACTCATAGTAGATTTTAAAATAAATGCATGTATTACATTTTTTGAAAACTTGTAGATAAATAGAAGTTTGTTCTTGGATCAAACAGAATTAATGGAACTTTTTTAAAAACTAGCATATTCTTTTGCATTAACCTTTTAAATAATTAGTTTGCCATATGTTATGTAATTAATGAGAAGACAAATTAATATTTCCATCTGGTCCAAAATATGTTAAGAAAATAGGTTTCACTCTTGTTGTCAGAGAGGTTGTATTTTGTAAAATAAAGTAAAAAAAAAAAAAAATCCAAAATAATAGTAGCTTGAATGAGGTATCATTCTACTTCTCTCTCACCCAAAATAATTGCAAAAATAGGCCGTGGAAAGTGGCCTATTTTTACCACTCTGGAAGGACCCAGACTTCATTTCTGCTCACCTCAGCATCTCTAGGATGTAATCAGCATTTTCATTGTCCTGGATGATTCCAGCCATCACATTCATATGCTAGGAAACTGAATTAATACAAGGAAGAGGTAGAAAAAGCCACGACCTTTTCAAGGAGACTTCCTGGATGTCCCACAAAACTCTTGCCCTTAAAACTTAGGGCCACGTGGAGTAGCAAGGTAAGTTTTTCACCCGGGCAACAATGAATTATTTTACTAACATAGAGTGGAGGAAAGATGTTGGAAAGCAATGAGCAGTCTCTACTACAAATTTGAGAGAGGAAAATTCTCAAAAATTATTTAGAAAGTATTGAAAGTTATATATTTGAAAATGATAGCAAAATGCAGATCATGCTTTATAAATAGCAATAATACTTTGACAATTGGCATGTTTGTGCTTTTCCAGAAACTTTAGCTTAATGATGATGGTGATTATTGAATTTTAAACGGCAACAAGGGTCTCTTAGCTTCATCTAAATTAAGTTCTATTGTTTCCTATTTCTTTAATTTACTATGCAAGGTTATAAGAGAAAAATATGACTTTGCTCATTGTACTTTGCTCTCTTAGACACAGGAAACTTAGGTAGGAAACCCTCCAGGCAATTGTAAGAGGAGAGACAGGCAGAAAAGTGTGTTTGTGATAGAAGCAGAGGAGGGAAACTGAGTTTCACAGCAGTGAAATAAACAATACAAATATACAGTAAATTTGAAAATCTATTACCGAGTCTGTCCCACAGGCTCTGGCAGAGAGACAGATGAAAGAAGTTCACTGACATAGGTATTTTGCCTGACAATGCGGCTAGGGGACAGCATGGCTCTGCACCGTCGATGACAGAGTCCAGCAGCCGCTGAGAGAATGCCGCCCCCAAAAGCCAATCCTGCTCTCATTTATTTAGAACAGATTTAATGACAAAGGCTTGAAGTAAACACAATTTGTGGGTAATAAACATTGTCAACCCCCAAGTAGAGCACAGTTCTTCCCCGAATGATCAAAGGTTGGTTTCTGGAGACAGGAGTATACAAATTTATCTAGATGAGTTCTTTTACTAAATAAGAGAATCTGGCTGCCTTCAGCCAAATCCTCTTTCAAAGCTTTTGCAAAACCTCCCAGGCTTCCATGAAGGTTTGCATCTTTCCCTATAATTTCTCCCACCACCATAACTGACCTCCTACATCTCCCCCTTCTCTGTTTTTTTTTTGTTTGTTTGTTTTTTTAAGCATCAGGTTTTGTTGATTGAAGAGCACAGATGTGTGCAGCGACAGGTTTGTCTGCTGCAGCGGTTATTGCTCGTATTCCCACTTTGCATTCTAGAATTAATAAATAACATAAGACAAACATCAGTATTATTAGCAACATTCTTTACCAATCGAAGAGTGACCCCCAGGAGTGGGGGTCTGTCCAGGAGAGATGTTGTCGCATATCCTTCCATATGGTTTTTTGTTGGGCATGTAGATCTATGGCATTTAGGGACTCTAGAATTTTAGTTTTAAGTTGCCTCATGTCTGCTGTTAAAGTATCAGGTAAGGTTCCCAGAGGTATTGTTTCACCTCATCCCAACTATGTATTGATTGATCCAAGGTAGAGAGATGACATAATGTGCTTATGCTATCAGTCATGGTTTAACTGCTGTCAGAATGCCAGTGTGTCTTGCCACTCCCCTACATATTCTAAGGCAGCACTGAGGGCTCCCAGGAATGCAAGAATCTTTTAATCTATACCCTGCTGTAAGAGAAGTTCATTAGACACATTTTTGGCCAAGTTATCTACAAAGGTGTTGTTTGTACTGATTCAGTAATAGAGGCCACAGCAACACTAGCAGTTGCCAAGATGACTATGGCTGAGACTATTAAGGCTATAAGTGTGCCTATGAATCTTTTGGGTCTGACCTGGGATAGGGCATGTTCTAAGGTGGCAAGGGCAGAGGAACCTTGCCAATTGCATGTCAAATTGACTGGTAGAAATATCTCAGATTGTCTCCTTAATACCATGACACTAGTAATATTTATATTCAATATATTGTAATTAGTGATACATGAGGCGAACCAAGCCTGTCCCTGCACTTGGGTCACAAACGTGGAGTTTTGGCATATAGTGGAAATATTGGTTCCCATTAAAAAAACATATGGATGAGTAGTGCAAATCAGGCACTGATCTGTGTGATTATGAATAGTGATCATAGTATAATTGTTACTGGAATTATATGTCCCATGCCAGGTGTTAAGGGAGGTGATAAGATGTCCCAGGCACCATAAAAAGTCTTGGGGTGGCATGGACTTTACTTGGGGTCTCAGATATCTCATCCCCCCATCAGCCCAAATCATAGGGGAACAGGACACGGCTGTGAAACTGTGATTGATGCCATGATAGATGTGGCCATCAGTATGGTCGCCCTGCAAATGACAATGGGGGCAGTCTAAGATGTTATGGTTGCCTAATTGGAGGCTACAGGCTTGTCCCCCATGACAGACCTCCCAGCTAAAGTGGAACTCATTACTTTATCAGCTTTGTTCTTTACCACAGGGAGGAATGTTGGGGAAGGTGACATTAGTTGCATTGCTCAGTTTGAGGCTGCCTGCAACAAAGAATGTTAAGGCATTTACTTTGCCATGAAGTTGCCATAATTGTGTTTGGGCAGGTACACAGTAAGGGTTAGAACTTGCATAACTTACACATAGTGGGAGGGTAGTGGAGTGATATATAGTGTTACCTGACACCTTATCCAGTGTGTGCCATTAATGAGGGACCACACTGAGGGTAAGTCAATCCCTCCTAGCCAAGCAGTTACAGTATTAGAAGCTGGGAAGGGGGTGTCTGCCCAAGTAACAAGGTGGAAGAAAGGCAGATGTAAGAGATGAGCCCAGTAGGAATTCTTTTCCTGAGTTACTTTTGGTCTCCACTATTGGGGCTTTCCCTCTTCATATGACTTGGCTCTCCACATAGAATACAATTTGGGTTTCTCTCCTTTTTCACTTTAGGAGGCCTTAATGCCATAGTCAATATTATGACTTTGTGTGTTTCAGTTCCTACCAGCTGACATGCTCATATCAGTTCCTCGACTGTGGCCACCTTTTCTCTGATTACCTGCATTGCTTGCTGACAGTCGACATTAGCATTTTCGTAAGCCAACTGCAACACTAAGATATCAGCAGGCTGAGTGTGAGTAATTTGTCTCTTAATTGCCTGGGTCAACTGATTGATAAATTCACAAATGGCTCCTGAGGCCCTTGTCGAACATTTATAAAAGATCCCTGTTGAACTCTGCTTTCAGGAATTTGGTCCCAAGCTCTGAGAGCACACAAAGACACTTGTGCAAAGACATGGGGATCAAAATATAGTTGTTGTTGTACATTTGCATGGGAACCCATCCCCTGGAGCATAGCAGCTGTTATGACTTGCCCGGTCACTTGATTCTGGTTTGCTTGTTGTTCGAATAACTCATCATATTCTGCCCTCCAGAGGAGGTATTGGCTAGGCTCCAAAGTCATTTTAGCTAGGACTGACCAGTCCCATGGGGTCATACCCCATGGCAGTTGTCTGCATGGTTTCAATGATTTATTTCGTAAATAGGCTAGTGGCTCCGTTTTCTTCAATGGTTTTTCTTCTTTTTTTATAGGCATTCAAAGAAATGGGTTAATATGCCTGATTGCCTTGTCAATCTTGCATTACCGGGCAGGCCAAGAGCTCCCACTCTAAAGCTGCTTGCCTAAGACAGGGTCCCATGGCTGTAGCATATCCCTTGTCTTTTTTCCAATTTATTGGAGGAGGGGGCTCAGGCAAAACCTTCATTTCCTCCTTGTTAATTTTGCCCAGAAAGGATGGGGCTGAAGGAGAAAGAGGGGGCAGTGATGTAGGTGATGGTTCCTGCTCTCTTCCCTTTCTATAGAGGCTCTTCTATGTAGAATGGGACCAAAGCCACCCTAACTAGGACCCATAATGTTAGAGATGTTACTGGGACCTGTTGCCCTTGTGCATTATGTTATTTATGACTTATCCCCACTTGCTCCCAGAGCTCTACGTCTAGCGTGCCTTCTTCTGGGAACCATGGGTTATGTGAAACAACAGGTTACATTAGGTCCCTTAATTGAGCCTGCAAAACCTAGGCTACACTAGCTTTAAGCAGCTGTTTCAATACTTTCATATACTGTTTCTATTGAGCTGATAACTGCTGTTCCATGATGAAATCCTAGACTGAACAATTCCCTTGAACTTGGAAATCCCAAGTGAGTACCAATGACTAACTGACTTAGTGACTGTGCAGTCCCTTCATCTTCATTTTTGAGGGTTCCTTCGTGATCGCTGCAGCAATCCTCATGTGGGGCACCACCCACCCAGTATGACCTGCAGACTCTTGCCAAGTGACAGATGGAAGTTCGCTGACACAGGTATTTTGCCTGAAAATGCGGCTAGGGGACCGCACGGCTCTGCAACTCTGATGAGAGAGTCCAGCAGCTACCGAGAGAATGCTGTCCCCATAAGCTGGCCCCACTAGCATTTATTTAGTACAGATTTAATGACAAAGGCTTTGAGTAAACACAATTTGTGGGTAATAAACATTGTCAACTCCCCTGAGTAGAGAGCAGTCCTGAGCGCAAATGATCCAAGGTTGGTTTCTGGAGACAGGAGTAAACAAATATATCTAGATAAGTTATTTTACATTGTCTTATTATCTACCATTTGTTCTCAGGCTCTTGATCAGAGAATCTGGCTGCTTTCAGCCAAATCTTCTTTCAAAGCTTTTGCAAAACCTCCCGGACTTCCAAGAGGTTTGTATCTTTCCCTATAATTCCTGCCACCACCCTAACCAGTCTCCTATATTTGATCTGTTTTATGCAAACTAAAGCAATTTATATTCCTTGAATATGCTTTAATTACACATTTTAGTTCTACTTGATAGATTATATTGTGAATTATTTAATAATTTCATTGTTAGTACATAATTTATTAGACAGTGTTCAATTTCTTCTTCAAAATTTCTGTAAGTTTAGAATTTGTTATAATATTTGGATAGGACACTAGGGAGTAACTGGTTAATTTTCCCAAAGTTGTAGCTATCCAAGAATATTGTTAATAATATACAATGTATCATGGTTCTATTAATATTAGACTTTTTTAATTATATAAGCGTATATCAGCCAAGATCTAATTAATATGTATAAGGAAAAGATATACCTTGTATAAAGCAATCTAAAACATACCATTATCTTTGTGGAAATTAATTACCATGCTATTTCAACATAAATATAGCAAAGAATGTTTTACCCAAACTTATCTTAATTTTTTAAAAAGTTTATCTTTATCCTCTTATATGAAAACTCTGGTATGTTTTCAATTCCTGAGAAGTCATTTTGTTTCATGACCCTTAGAAAACCACTAGATGATACCACTAGCATGACACCACTAGCAACTACTCAAAAACATATTGCTCTAAACCTGTCCTGGGATTTTTGATACTAAACCAAAGCCTTTTAAATGGGGATTTGTGAAGAATCTAAAGGGAATATCAGGTCAGATTGAAGATCACTTTTTTTTTTTTTTGGAGATGGAGTCATGCTCTATCACCCACTCTGGAGTGCAGTGGCATGATCACAACAGGTCACAGCAACCTTGAACTCCTTGACTCAAGCAATCCTCCTGTCTCAGCCTCCTGGGTAGAGAGCACTATAGGCACAGGCTACAATACCTGGCTCATTTAAAAAAATTTTTGTAGAGGCAGGGTCTCGTTATGTTGTCCATGTTGATCTTGAACTCTTGACCTTAAGCAATCCCCGCCACCTCAGCCTCCTACAGCTCTGATAGTATAGGCATGAGGCATCATGCTTAGCTGCTTTGTTACAATTTTAATGTTTATGCTTTTTGCAATAAGACATGTAAATAGTTTTAAAAGGCAAATAGTACTATAAGGTGTAAAAACAAAAACAACAAAAAAAGAAGTCAAGCCCTTATATAAATTTTTACTGCCCAGAGAACACAGATCGTAACTTCTTTTTGCTTGTTTTTATTTGACTTTGCCTAATTTCTAAATTCGATACCTATAATAATACTTATTGAATTTTAATGTGTATATACATTACAAAATGGACTTGGTATCATAAAAGATGAAGATTTAGCATTCTTCCTCCAATTACTCAAAAAATATGTATGCTCATTGAAAGAAAATGCTGTGTGTAGTTCTACCCTATAGCTCTATATTAAAAGCACCTAGTGTCTCCAATTCTTGAAATATATATTCTACAAATTATCTTGATTCTTGTTGGTTTCTCTTTCTTCAGGACTAGATTTTAATTTTCTCCACTCTGTGAATTTGTTCTCACTTGTCCATCTGCTAACTTCTAAAATTTTTGTTTTCTATTTTCTCATTTCTCTTTCCATTTGTCCTTTGGATTTAAATTTTTTCCTGTAACGTCATTTTAGTAGGGTTTCAGAAGGGAGCATATATAAAAACAGTGGTTTAAAGAAGACTAGTAAGTCATTCTTATGCCTGTACACCTGAATAGGGTCAATTTAGACTTCAAAAATAAAGAGAACTAAAATAAAAATGAATAAAGATAGTTTTTTTTCCTGTAGAAAATGTTAAATATGAAGAAAGAATTTAAAGTGTATATAGGATTTAGACAACAGTCTCTAGAGTGAATATTTAACAATTAACCTGATTTCATCACTCACCAACCCTATGATCTTGTGCTAGTGGCTTTAATTATTTGTGCTTCACCTTTCTAAATAGTAAAATTGAGATGCAAGTAGCATCCATTTCTCTTATAATTTTAAAATTAGAAATGTGGCAGCCAGGTGTGGTGGCTCATGCCTGTAATCCCAGCCCTTTGGGAGTCTGAGGTGGGCAGATCATGAGGTCAGGAGATCGAGACCATCCTGGCTAACACAGTGAAACCTCGTCTCTACTAAAAATACAAAAAAATTAACCACGCGTGGTGGCGGGCACCTGTAGTCCCTGCTACTAGGGAGGCTGAGGCTGGAGAATGGCATGAACCTGGGAGGTGGAGCTTGCAGTGAGCAGAGATGGCATCACTGCACTCCAGTCTAGGGAATAGAATGAGACTCCATCTCAAAAAAAAAAAAAAAAAAAAAAAAAAAAGGAAAGAAAAAAAGAAAAGTGGCTAAGTAGGGTGACTATGCAATATTTTATAGTGGATAAGAGCAAGTTCACATTTTTACTCTGAAACTTCTCCCCAAGAACATGTAGTAGGACACAGTAGCTTGATGCTCCCAACAACAAAAAACATATAAAATAAAATGTAAAGTACTGAAACCACAGTGAGATGTGAAAGAACTGTTAATTAAATAAATTATTAATGTAGTACCCAAAGGAAGAGAAACTATTTAAGTTTCCCTTCCTCCTCCCTACTAGTAGACAATTCCCGTCCTCCTTCCTACTAGTAGATGATGTCACTGAACAAAGAATGTTACTAAACAAGGGGAAGAAACAATGTTAAACAGTGTTACTAAAGAACTGGAAGCAAAGAGGGAATAAGCTGAGTATTTGTATTGCCAAAGAAGAAAACCTCTGCTGGAATAAAGCATATTTTAGCTAATGTATGGGGCTGATGTGACAATATGGAAAATTTGAAGGTCAGAAACACATGTTCATCTTCCATTTGGGACATCTGACGAAGCTTCATGTTGCATAGCAGGCTGGGAAACAAGAATGTAAGATACAAAAAAAGACGAATAAAATCTGCAAAAATCATAGGGCACTTACCAAACAGGGATGTACAGGGGAGTAAGTCTTCCTCAAATACAAGTCTTTCACTATTTATTATTGTTATTATTAATTTTTTTTTTTAGATTTTTAAAGCCCTATAGAGCAGGAGATGAGAACTACATGAAAACTCTGAATGACAAAATAGAACCTCCTGTAGCCTTCTGGGCTAAGGTAGACAAAACAAAAAAAGCAAAAAATGCCAAGTTCTCAATGATGCACCTGACAAAGTGTACCAAAAACACAGTATCAAAAGAGAAAGAGAATTCAGATCAATTTATTTTGATTGGATTAAGATTATTAGTTCCTTGACAGAGCCTCAAATGAGACTACAGTTCTGGAAAATGCTGTGATTTCAGCATTGTGAGATGTCAAGCAGAAGACTCAGTCAATGTGTGCCGAGATCCCTAATCCACAGAAAATATGAAATAATAAATGTGTGTTGTTTTTAGCCACTAAATTAGCGGTAATTTGATTAGCAACAATAGCATATTAGCACAAACATTCAAAATAAATCCAACAACTCCTCTTTAGAAAATAAAGAAACAGAAACATAAGAACAAAGCTGAATAATATGGTGCATCCTCCAAAGTTCTATGTAACCACTATCTCAGAAAGGGAAGAGAAAAGAGAATATGTAAAAAGCGATATTAAAAATACAGTGACGGAAAACTTTCAAAAGTGACAAAAGGATAGCTCGAATTCAAGTTCAACAAATCCCAAGTAAGAGAGCTATCAATTAAAAACACCTAAACACATCAGGGTAAAATTGCAGAAAACACAAAAATAAATAAGCAAATAGAAAGAGTGCAAGAGAGAGAGGAAATGTTATAATAAGACAAAGAAATATGATACCTCATCTTCTAAGAAAGAACAACAAAAATTACAGATGACTTCTCAACCAAAACAATGACAACTAGAAGAAAATGGAACTCTGTCTTTATAGAAAAACAAAACAAAACAAAACAAAACAAAAAATAATTGCCAAACCAAAGTTGTATACGTATAGGGAAAAAATAGAAATGTGAAATGAAAATGTTTCCAGGTTACTAAATTTGTCAGCATACCTAGACTAAAACAAGAACAACCAATTGGTTATTTAGAAAGAAGAAAAATGACCTGAAATGGAAGTGTAAAAATTCATGAGAAAATAAGCTATACCAGAAAGGTTGGTAAATATAAACATATTTTATATCACAAAATAATAATTGCAATGAGTAATGGAGTTTTTATCCATTGAATTAAAATGCCTTATAACAATGGTGCAAAATTTCTGAAGAATACAGATAAACTCCTAAGATCATAAGGTTTAAGTATGATTATGTAATTAGCGATAGTAACATTTAAAATCAGTCTATAAGTTTTAAGAATACATTTTGTTGTCTCTTTCACAAAAACTAAAATATATTAAAAGAATGTGTATCTAGCAATTTAATATAAAAGAAAAATATAGTTAAAAATTTTGATTAATTCCAAATTAGACAAAATAAAAGAAAGTGAAAATGAAACAAAATAGATGAACCTAAGAAAATAGAAGTATAGCTGAATGTTTAAATCTAGCTGTATTTTTAGTACATTGATGTAAAAAGAATACAATTCATAAGGAGAAAGTCTAAGATTTTCAGACTGCTATCAAAACCCCACCATCTTTATACTGTTTAAAGAACACTGTTTATATGTAAGAACAACAGAAAGATTGAACACAGAAGGCTGAAAAAATATACCTTACAAACATTAACCACAAAATTTCTGATTGAAACTATATAAATATCAAAGACAACATAAAGCAAGAAGCATTACAATTTATACACATTATTTCATAATGCTAAAATTGATTCATCGGCCTGTTGGAATTACAAATGTGTATACCTCACTAACATACTGGGAGACTAAGCACTCCTTTTTCAATAGTTGATTAAGCAGAGAGACGAAAATAAGAAATCCCATAGAAGGTTTGAGGAATACATTAACCAATTTGGCTTAAATGAATGTATGTGTTTGTATGGGAATAAACCATATGCTGGTCCTATGAGAATAAATCATATGTTGGGATTTGGATGACAGTCTCAACAAATTTCAAAATATTGAAATTATTTAGAGTATATATTCTGACATACAAAATTAAAACAGAAAGTAATTCGGTGGTTGCCAGGGAATTGGGGAGATGAGAAACTAAACTAAACATCATCATCACTAAGAGGAAAACCAGAATAAAAACAGTTACTTAGAATTTAAACCAATGATTTAAGTTTCTAACTCAAGAAATGAAGGAACAATAAATATAAAATCAAGAATAGATGAAACTGAACAGTAGAGAAAATCTAAAAGATAGAAGTCTTCTTTTTTTTTTTTTTGTAACTATTCAAAGGGGCAGAGAAAGAAAGAGAGAGACAGAGAGACATAGATCCCAAATAACTGCCATCAAAGATGAAGAAGAAAGTACATTATTAAGTTTCAATAAAAAGTAGTGGATGTCATAAATGACTTTACACTAACAAATTTTATAAATTGGATGAAATCCGAAATTTCTTCAAAAAGTTGATTTGCTAAATTTAGTTGAAGTAAAATATATTATGTCTGACTGTATATAGAGGACTTAATTAATTACATGTACTTTTAGTATGAGGATTAGTTTTCTATAAAAGTGATCCTAACATATGAAACTGTGTATAGCCAGAATTTACTATTCATAATATTTGCTACTACAAAACCCAGATAAATAGAACTTTTAATTTTAGCTTTTTTCTGTCATTTGTATTATCCCTGTTACCATGTTATATTTTATTATTAATTTTAAAATTATTTTACTATAAGCCAAAAAGTTGGTTGAATTTATCTTTGACATGTAATAATGGACTTATTATTTCATGTTTATATGACATAAAATGGAATTATGGATTCTAATTTTATACATGTAGAATTATATAGATTTTATATTTTTCAATAAACATTTGTTATAATCATTACCTATATAGTAAAATTTTACCTATAGTAAAATTTTCTTAAATGGATTTTCAAAGGATTTAATTTTATAATATTCTTCCTTAGAAATCTATGTAAGAGAGTGAGAAAATTAATGCATTTGAGTCTCAAAATTTGGCATTTAAAATCTTTTCATTTAATAATCAAACCAATGTTAGTAACTTTGTGTTAGACTTAATATAATACACAAAATCATTAGCTGCCTTTCTAGAGTATATTTGGCACTATAATAGGTGTTTTTCTCTTCTCATATTTCAAAATACTTTATAGATTTCTCTTTCCTTACCTACTAGTTTTAGTCTTTAACCTAGTTTTATTTTCCTTTCATTTACTATTTTCTCTTTTTTCCAATTCTCCTAAGATCACACCAACTTGTCCTCAAGAAATAAGTGTCTTTGGCAATTTCCCCTTATTACATGTTTTTCATGTGTCAAGTGTCCCTCTTTCTAACATTCCCCTTCCACACCCTCCGAATCTTTGCAAGAATGTGAAGCTAATAATCATAGCTGGACCCAGGAAAAAGACAAAGTTTTGTTATGCTGGGGCTCAGGAAGCAACCTCCAATATACACCATTTTGGACTTTAAACCCCAGCAGATCACCTGGGGAGGAGCAAAACAAAGGAAGGCTTTTTCTGAAGTTCCCTTATCTACCTAAAGGCCAGATCCTCCAGATGATATGCAATTGTCATAAATCCTTTCCCCAGGTATCTCATCAACCAGGGGAAATTGATGTATATCATAGGAAGGAAGACTGGAGTGGACACCACACCCAGAGCACACACAAAATTGCCCAATCTATTGTCCGTTCTTCAGGCCCATCCATCTCTCCTAAAAACCATTTCTATGGCCGGGTGCAGTGACTCACGCCTGTAATCCCAGCACTTTGGAAGACCGAGGCAGGTGGATCATGAGGTCAGAAGTTTGAGACCAGTCTGACCAAAATGATGAAACCCCGTCTCCACTAAAAATACAAAAATTAACTGGGCGTGGTGGCAGGCATCTATAATCTCAGCCACTCAGGACTCTGAAGCAGGAGAATGGTGTGAACCCGGGAGGCGGAGGTTGCAGTGAGCCGAGATTGTGCCACTGCACTCCAGCCTGGGCAGCAGAGCGAGACTCCGTCACAAAAACAAAAACAAAACTAAAAAAAACAAAACAAAATTTACTATTCTTGTAAAATTGCCTACATCCTGCTCTTCTCTCTCTCCTATGAAGAGTGTATTTAAGCTTCAACCATCTGGTCCTTCTTTGAGTTTTATGCTTTTTGTGGTTCCTGTGTGCTTGCAGAGTAGTAAGTTTGTATACCTTTTCTCCTGTTTATCTGTCTGTTGTCAGTTAAAGTGGACTCAATTAGTGAACTTTCAGAGGGTAATTTTGAACTTCCCTACAGTTGTATTTACAGTGTTGAACAAATATTTCTTTGAAATATTTTAAATTCACATATAACTAGCGAGACAACTAACTTTTTTGGTTAAAATACAACGTACATTTAGTGAAAAGGAAGTGTTTTAATATACATGTATAGCATTTTTTCTCATACACCTAGGATTTTTATTCATAAACATTTACTTCTTTCATCATAAGTATTTAATCTCCATTCATATTTTATTCAGCAGGTGGGAGCATTCTTCAAGTTTCAAAGAGGAGGTTATAAAATGGGCACCTTACTGGGAAGGCATGCAGTGTTACAGAGTAGGTCAAGATTCAACCAGCTGTGAAAAATAAATAAATGGTAAGAACATATTTTGCAAAGCAATGAGCATTTAGAAATAAAATATATCTGTTTATACTCACCTGTTTATACTACTTCTAGTATAAACAGATGTATTTTATGGGTGGCTGGCTTTCAACCTCAGTTTTCACCTAAAATTGGGTGGGATGCTTATAAAGATACAGATAAAAATATATTCTTTGAGTCTCATCTTTACACACAATGAAATGAGAACGTCCTCAGAAGGAAATGAGATCAGATCTTGGTTATCATTACAAATATTTGTATTCATGAGTGCTGGATAAACATAGCAGGGAAAATAAATAACATATTATTTAAGTGACTAGATTTAAAACATAGTGAAACTTATTCAAATGACTTCAATTTCACCATGGTTTTTTGAAGTAGAAAATGATTTCTACGAAAGCAAAGAATTCATGGAATACAGGTGAAGGACTGAGCTGCAAAGGAAATACATTTTAGCTCAATACTGATTATAAATCATCTCTGATGTTACTTATGTCTAAGCTAGTGACTATAACATTAATTGAATAACACTTATTATGGAGTAATGTTTGCTATTACAGATCCACCTTAGATTCTGTACAAGGAAAAACAGATACAGAAAGTCAGAATGATCTCAATTTAAGGTCTCATAGCATAAGCCTGTCCTGAAGATCTAATTGAACTCTCAACTTAATAAATAAGAACTAATATTATTTCATTTCATATGGGTTAACTGAGTTTCACTCCCAACATGTAAGTTCTCCAGACAGTCGCACTGAATTATTTTCTCATAATCAGAATACTATTAAAGACTAATATGGCTAGAATTATATAAATGATTGACAAGAATGTCATTCTGGAATCCCCATGAGGAACCTATATATAGGCAGAATGAGACAATCATGCAAAATAACACTTTGCTCTGTAAATTAAACATCCCTGCAATTTTCTTCTTTTGTCTATTCTCAGAAGTATAAAATTATTATCATCAAGTTCCTGCCATGATCTTCTGAAGCACATAATCCAAAATATATATACATTACTTTTTGTTATTCCTTTTTGCCAAACTATGTGACCAAAAAGCAAATCAATTTGGAGTGGAAAATGGTCCATATGCATCTCAATAAAAGCAATTTTATATTTTTGTATAACAGTTATACATTCTTCTAATGATGAGATAAAGTATGTGTGAGGCCAGGTAGCATTTGAAATCAAACGTCTGCCATACGAATTACAGGGAGAATGTGCGGTACTTTCTATTAAATAGTTAGTAGCCATAATTAACTAGAATTGATAGTTCACAATAAAAATATATTATGTTCCGTCCATTCACCATGTACTGTGCCAATATTTTCTCTTTCATTGTCAAGTTCATTTTCTGTGAAACTTATAAAATAATTTTTCAGCAATTTTTTTCTCCTAATATTACAAATGGAGAAAATACTATGGAAAAATATCATTCTCAAATGTTTTGAGAATGTATGATATACATTCAAATGCTTCACTTCGTCTGATAATTGCCCATGACTAAACATCCATGCATGAATACACTAATGCTTAATTATTTTCAGAAAGTAAAATTAGCTGTCATACAAGCTTGATCTCTTAGTATAGATGATTTTAATTTTCTAATAATGCATCCAATTGGTTGGTAACACATTTTGATAATGTGCTATTGGTGGATCAGTATTTTTGGATGCTTAATAAATGTTTTTGTCATAGAAACTAACTACTCATATAAATCAGAGCAAAGCTAAGCCACTAAAATATGATGAATAAACAAGAATTGCTGCCTTATTCCACTGGAGATGGTTTAGAGACATTAGTGACTCAAGGAACTCACCTTAGGAGTTACAAATACTTGGGTAAACTAGAAAGAACTATGTGGCACAGGTAGAATTAGAAACATCAGTATGAGCTCATCAATAGCTTAATAGGAACACAGATACATAGATATACGAATAATAATATCTATAATGTGTATCTATGTGTGATGTAAACATGGGTTAGTATACATATGTAGATTTACTAGCTCAGTTCACAAGTGACACTTCAGTCACAATGAGCATATTCTGAACTCTGACAGGAGTTTCTAAATTGCTTTCTCAAATAAAGGGAATCAGGGCTCTTTGCACCAAGGTCTGATTCTATAGCTGGGACAGGAAAATATAAAGTGACATTGTTGCATCTTGTAGTACCAGAAATCAAGGAAGCACCCAAAACTTCAATGGATTGAGGCACATCAATGAGACACAGGAGCCAACCTGAAATGACTCCCAGTGGCCACAGTGGGGACAAGTAGAGCCAAAAAGTAAGTCAAGTATCTTGGGATTATAATTCAAAGTATAAAATAAATATGCGTGAGAAAACATTTATATAGTAAATTATTTAATATATAAGAGGATGTTAAATAATTACTGCTTTACTCTCCAGAAGGAGAAGCAGGACTTAGTGGCACATTTCCAGCTGATAAAGTGTACAAAGGGAGAGAAAAGTAATTTTAGTGTGGAGCTATTTTAACCAAGTGAACAATTTAAACATCATGGGTGATTAATCATGTTTATTTATTGCATATATTCCCTTTAAAATGATGTGATAGAGAAGAGTACCTGTAATCTTCAAAACTGTGCAGGTCATGAAAAATGAAGAGACAGTGGTTAAATGCAGTGTGGTATTCTGGATTGGATCCTGGCACAATCAGAAAAGAAGTGAAATCCAAACAATATGGAGTTTAGTTTATAACAATGTAAACTGTTATTTGACCAGTTTTGACAAATATGTCATGGTAATAGAAAATACAGACATTGAGGAGAACTGGGTGAAAGGTATACTGGAATTCAGTACTATTGTTGCAATTAAAAAAAAAATCTAAAATCGCTCTAAAAATTTAAAAGTGTATTAAATACAAACGTATATTTTATTTAATCAAGACTTTTATTTTGGAAGGCAACTTAAAGTTGTTTTGCATGCAAACATAATAATTAAGGATTCTCATATGATTGAATTTTAAGTCACTGATAAAATGCAATGAATAATGGCTAGACAAATAGAACCCGTGTCTGTTATGTCAAATTGGGCTTTCAACTTTATCCATACTGGTCTCTGTTTTTTCATTTGTAAAACTGTGAAAATATAAACACTAGTTGCTTTGTAAGGTTCTTCCTAGTTTACTCACCTTATAAAACATGATAATTACAAGTGTTTGGTCTGTTTATAATAAGTACTAAATTATTATTAAAATTAGTCATGTACATGCACTTTGATATGTGTATAATGCACTTATTTCAAATTATGTAGAAGATAAAAGCATTTACTTTGTTGTTTTGTAGTGTATAAATAATTTGCAGCCATGGGGAAATGCATTAATGTAATTATGGGGCAGGGTGGTGATTTTTAAGAAAATTAAAATAAATACTTTATGTTCCTACATTTTTTTTTGAAAAATATATTGTAAAATTGTTAATTATGTTCTACAGAATCATCAAATAAGAAAAAAATTTCAAAGGCTACTGATAGATCTTTCAAAAGATTGGGGATATATTTTAAAAGTAAATCAAATACATTTTTGATTATTTCATTTCCTCAATAAAGTTAATTTTTTCCTCAACTAAATCTGCATTATGTGTGTGTGTGTGATAGAGAGTGAAAGAGTAAACTAAACATAGAATATTTAACCTTACTGAAACAGTTAAACGTATTTGAACATTTACTCCATGTAAAATGATACATTCTGATAATATATTATTCATATATATGGGAACACAAATTTATGTATATTTTACCAATGCCTTGAATATTGAAAGAGACTTTGGTGTCACTTCTGGGTGTGAAAGGAAATTCGGAAAATACATTTTTGAAACCTTCATGTTGAAATTTCTGTGAAATGGTTTTTGTTCGCTTGTTCTTTGTTTTGAGACAGGGTCTCATTCTGTCACCCAGGTTGGAATGCAGTGGCATGATCACAGATCACTGCAGCCTCAACCTTCCAGGCTCAGACAAGCCTCCCACCTCAGCCTCCTGAGTAGCTGGGACCACAGATGAGCACCATCACACCTAGCTAATTTTTAAATTTCTGTAAAGACAGGGTTTTCATATGTTGCCCAGGCTACATTGAGCTGTCACTTGAACTCCTGGGCTCAAGTGATCCTCCTGCCTGTACCTCACTAAGTACTGTGATTACAGGTGTGAGCCACTGCACCCGGTCCTGGTGAAATGTTGATAGCTTATAGGAATCACACAATACTTGAAATCAGAGCTTCCCTAGATGATCCAGAACCAATAAGTTATCTGTGCGAACCCTTTCTCTCTTACATTCTGAGGAAATTTATTTAAGGTTATTTTTTCAGGTTTTTCTGTAAAATACTCATTTGCAGTTTGGAAGAAAACAGATTGCTTATTTTTGTGGGCTCCATATAAAATCAAGAGTGAATTAGTAATGAAGATATCATTTATATCAACATGACATTGACACAGAAAAAAAAAAATGAAAAACTCAGCTTCAAACTCAGAGACAAATTACCCTCTAAAAAAACAGATTCTAAGATTTGACCTAGACCCACCATTTCCCTCTCTCTCTAGCCCCTTTCTAGCAGTTTATTTGTTGGTGTCTTCCCATCTTCCTGGCTTCTGCACATCAGAGTGGCCCATGGTTCAGTCATTAAAATGAAAATATATGAGTTTTCATCTTCTTTTACTTCCTAGGTGATCACACCCAAACCTATTTTTAGAAATCTAAAGACTGATGGTCTCAAATTTCTACCTGCAATTGTATCATTTTCTCCTGAACTCCATATACATATATCCCAATTGCCTGCTTGAAATCTCCATTTGGATATTTAATAGACATTCTGAAGTTAATACGCCCAAAATCAAGCTCCTCACCTTCCTTCAAAAACTCACTTTCCCAGCAGTTTTCCTTATCTTGGTGGATGCCAGCCATCTTTGTAAGATGCTTAGATTAAAAACTTGATGTCATCTTTGACTCACTTATTTCTCCCATTTCTTACACCTAATACTGCCGAAAATTCTCTTGGCTCTGCCTTAAAAATATATTCAGACTCTAATCACTTTTCCCTATCTCCAGGTTTACTACTCTGCCCCAAGCCATTGTCATTTCTTACGTGGGTTATTGCAATAGCTTGCACTCTTGTTCCTTTTCAGTTGGCACTCAATAAAGCTGATGAGCTATCCTATTCATCTTCTGCTACTGCCCCTGCTGGCCAACAGTCTCTAGCCACACCGTCCTCCCTATTCTTCAAAAACACAATACCCACTAAATGTCCAATGTCCTACATTAATTCCTCAAATGCCATCAGTAATTTTTGTTTTCATCTAGCTTACTTCATTTCCATTCAGCTAAGTCTTTCCTAAAATTTAAGTTCAAATTACTTTGTAAATATCTGTTTCAAGCGCATGTGACATTCTCCAACTTCCTGCCACTTGCTGCTCTCTAGCCTAAAACAGTCTCCCCAAGATATCTTCACAACTCACTCATGCTCCTCTCTCAGATCTTTAGTTAAACACCACTTCCTAAAAGAGGCCTTCCCTGATTGCCCTACACAAAATTGCAGTACCTGCCATGCTCACAATTATGCTTGTCTGCTTTATTTTTTTCTATAGTACTTATCACAATGCAAAATAGCATACCTTTTCCTGATTTCTTTTGTTAATTTGTGTTACCCTCCCAAGAATATAATTTGCTTCCAGCATGTAGGGATTGTTTATGTTTACTCGTTGCTTTATCACCAGTATTTAAAACAATCTCCATCACATAATAAAACACAACAAATAAATGATGAACATATATGTTGACTGAATCCAAACAGGATATTTTGGAGGGATAAAAGGATTAGAATATGTGAACAAAATATTCTATGAAATAGAACACTGGAAATGTCGCCCAGTTGAATACCATGGTTAGCCTGTTTCATTTGTAGAGAGTAAAACACAGGGTTGGGAATCCTTTCATTTTTGTTTGATTTACATTTGGGTTGATTCAAATCCTTTAATTTTTATTTCTAAGCTCTAAACTCTCAGAAAGGCATGTTGGAGGATTTCTTGCCTAATTTTATAAAAATAAAATGAACATCTTTGAGAAACCTAGACAGCTTGTTTCACACTAATTGCCTGATTTAGTATTCAGGTTGGATCAAGAGACTTCCTGGAAAATGGGTCAAAAAGGATAAATTAGTTTCATTACTAACAAGAATTCTTAACTAAGTAGCAGTTTTGCTTTAGGCTCAGTAATTAAATCTCCTTGATGTGATATTATGTTGCCTCTTTCTCTAGCCTTCTTCCTCTGCTAATTGACCTTAATTTATTATTGATCACCGAAAATTTTTCTCTAACCTTCCTATCTCCTAAATCAATTCTCAAACCCAATCAATAATTCCGTTTTCAACTAGCTTTCTTTTTTCTACATTGCTAAGTGTTTTCCCAAATTAAAATGAAATTTCAAATTACCTTGTACAAATCTACAGACAAGTTAATATACTCACTGTATCATTTCAGGGGATAGAAGATGAATTGGGTAGATTCATGCACACTAATTGCCTGATTCATGCACATGTGCAAATATGGATTATCTCTAATAATCAATTGAAAATCAGTACATCATGAATGAAAGACAGTGAACAGTAAACTCTACATGAAAAACTTCTGCCATTCACTGGATATCTTATTATAAATAAGATTTGTATTAGCACCAATGCCATGTTATTTCATTCTGTCTTAATTTATTTATCATTTTTATTTTGAATCCTTATCTAGCCATATAAAGATAAAATTAAAACTACTTTGGTGACATTTTTGTGTATTTCATTTGTAGTTGAAACAAGGAAACTGAGATCAGGGATCTTGATTCTCCTAGGTGGAATTTACTTGCAGTAACAGAAATGTCTATACCATATATATTATTACTGCTGTCCAATATTATGTTCTCTATACCACACAGAATCTCTAACTTGCATTCCAGCACAAAATGGAGAAGATACAAGTTCATCCTTCTTTCCTTTCTAATCTATATATATTTTGCAGCATTTAAAATATTTGGCACAGTATTTTATCACTGTATTATCTTTTGTATAACTGTAACATTGTATTTGTCCATCATACATCTTGGCTAGTGTCAAATGTAAATATGATTTATACTAAAGAACCATCAAATCCTACACTGAAATCTTGTAGAATTGCATCTTAAACAATCATATTAAATGTGGAGTAACAATACCACACATTAAATATTCAGATAGATTATGTGTATATCTTAAAATCATTTTGAGAAATTGAATACTTGATTTTAAAAGTAAAGAGTCCAATTAATACATAATTACAATAAAATAACTGAGTTGTATCTTAGTTAACAATTTCAATGTCATTTTAGTGATTTGAGAAATATTTTAAATTGCTACCCTTGCTCTGTAAAATAAGAATTATTTGAAATTTGTATATCATGCTAAATAAAGTTTCCAAAGACAGGCTAATGCAATAATATGCAAATAAAAATTTTGACACATAAAACATTTATTGATAGAAAATATTCCATTCCAAAAATATGTGGAATAGATCTTTAATTCTCTATAAACATTGTGGTTCACTATAATCTCTGCATGAACTTTGTGAGTTAATTATGGTCTAAACAGCACACAAATGGAAAAATGGTATCCCCTCAGGTATATCTGCTGTCATAACAAAATGTCTTCCAAACTCGAGTTTTAAAAAGATTATCTCAATTTACACTTTACTGTTTAAATTATTGCACACTCCACATTTTGAAAGAATAGATCTGCTTCTGCTTCAAAATCATGAAAAATAAATATGAGAAATAACCTACCCTGTCAAGTGTTAGTGTGTATTTTGTTCTTATTGGCATTCATCTACAGTAATACATTCCGATGCTTTCTGAAGGACGGTGTATATGCTACTGTGTTATCCCTACCTTCAAAATGTTGAAGGGCAGAGTACAAGACAATTTCCATGCATAAGGAACTGATTAATATAATTATATCTCAGGTTGGCATAATGTATTTATACAAAATAATTTTAGATACAGAATGAATTAAAATTAAAATCCAAAACATGTAAACAAAATCATTTTTTAAAAAACAATTTCTCTCATTCTCCATCGGCCCAACAACTCCACATAGCCCAGGCCACCCACTGTTATTAGCTTCCTTCCAACAATTTTTTTCAGGTAAGCTTTCTTTTTTTTTTTTTTTTTTTGCCTTAGTAGCATATTATATAAACTCTTCTGCTCCTTTAGTTTTTACTTAATAACAATAATTTTTGTAGTCATCTCGTTTTCTAATAGCTATATAGAATTGCGGCTTGTATATGTACCTAAATTATTCAGCTAGTTCTCTTTGATGAGGTGTGGCAGTTTAATTTACCTCTATTTGATTCTGGGCCAGCCTTTGTTGCTTGCTTCTCTGGAATGGAATGAGGTAGAAGCAACTGTATGTGACTTCTGAGGCTACATTAGAAGAATACAGTTTTCTCCTTTCATTTTCCTTTTCTCTCCTCTCCATATTTCTCTCTCCCTTGCTGTTGTGCTTGCTCTTCATTTGCCTTTGAATCTCTAAAAACACATTTAGGAAGAAAATTTACTGGAAAACTTTGAGGAAAGAAAGATTTCCTACATCCAATATCTAGAGTAAGAAGAATCTATTTTTGAGCAATTTGCCTCAATACTTTCAAGGTGCTATGCTTGTAAATTTTTCTTATGTGTAATTTCTTTTTTCTGAAACGTTTCATTACACTTGCTAAAAATATCTAACTATAGATTTATTACCTGAATTCATTCAGGAAAAAGGGGAAATATTAATATTATATCTAATTTATTTAGATAGAACTTGAAGAGGAGAATTAAACAAAGATCTGAAACACAAGAGAAATTGATAAAACAGAGGGACTGACTAGTTCTAAAAATGTAAAGCTTAACAGTTGAGAAGTGCTTGGTGAATAAAGTCTGTGAATCAATACGCTTGCCGAAAGAGACTATGGAAAAGCCAGGTTGTAATTAACATAATGTACAAGCTAGTTTTGAAATGAATGCACTTGAAGAACCCTCAGAATTTCTTGAATATATTCTCATTTTTCTAACAATGATAATTAAGTACTCCTTCCAATTGGTACCTAACATAATATAATGCTATTTGTTAATCTATCTTATGCTTAAAAGAAAAAAGGTATATTTTTATTTGCAAATGTTATTAAACCAGCAAAAGATTAAGAAAAGTGAAAACAATAGCCATAATCGGTAGTCAACTTTATTTTGAAAGATGACTGCTTGTCTTCTTTGGGAGCTGAAATGCTTTTACAATGGCGAGCTACAATTCTCCTGCCTCTCTTGGAATCGTCACTGCTCATTTAAACTACATGCTTGATAACTTTTTCAACTTACCTGAAGGGTACTTCTGTTGCAAAGTGATACACTGAGGCAAAATCAATCTTCCTAATGTTGAGGGGACTGTGCCACCTCAGTTGGTGTTACAGGTTATTTAGCATAAACATATGTGTGCTCATTAAGCCTCATCTATCCTGAAAACACAATGACTCACCAGTGAAATAAATTTTGTCTATAAATCTGAAACTAATTATCTGGTGTACTCTCTATATGTCTAATTGTAAGACTACACAAACATCACTAATAAAAAAATTATACATAAAGAACACATATGATAATGTATATATTTTTTTCCTTAGTAGCATATTACATCATCTGTCATAGAGCAAAGAAGCCGTCTGGCCTTGAGTGTTTTTCTTCCTTGTAAGATACCTCAGAAAACATGTAAATTTAATTCACTGACATAAATATAAGTCTCTCAGTAAAACAGTTCATAATTCATATTTTTCTATTACCAGTGTCCTCTGTTGTTGAAAATTTTGTGTAAAGAAAGCCAAGACTGTAGATTTGGGAAAAACCATTGACCCAAATCTGTAATCTTAGCTTATTTATTGAAAGGTCATTTTACTTAATGGTATCCATAAACTACACAATTAATTCCATATACGTAGCTTTCTTACAAATTTAACTATCAGCAATAAAATAGAAAACTAGGCAAGAGTAGGAATGGAACAATGAAGATATGCACATGCTACTCCATATTATTCCACATTTACATTCTTAATTTAATCATTGTCATGATTTTCAATCTTGAAAAAGAACTATAATCAAGAATAACATATTGCACAATTCTGGTAATATATGTTACACATATTGCCTTATCCAGTTTAGTAATTTCCATTAAAAGTTTGCCAGAATTTATTGAATTACTTTGCATTTTAAACATGTAATTTTATTCTACTTATGATTTTTGCGTTTTTGTAATTGATGTATGTGAAAATCTTTAAAATGATTCCTGAAAATGGATGTCCTTTTAGATATAATAGATAAATTTCAACCACACTTTCATATCTATAATATTTGCAGCATAAAAATGTAAAAATTATGCTAATTCAATCAGAAGCAATGTAACTAATTTAAAACATTAATCAGTTTAAAAAGAATTGCCAATATATTTTAAATGGTCTTCTTATTGTGCTTTAATTCAAATAATTATGTTAAAAGATCTAGCAAGCATTGATTAATAGAAATTCCTTAGGAATGCCTAAGTAACTAGCCAAATAATGCTTAATTGTCAATGAAATATGCATGTAAGTTAGAATCAAAAGCATGAAGACCCTGCCAGCTATATCTGCTGTTACTTAGGTACAACACTAGTGACTAAGTGTAAGATGTTGTTTTAGTCATTTCAGGTTCTTATACTAAAATACCAGATATTTGGTGGTTTAACAACAAACATTTATTCCACAGAGTTATAGAGGCCAGGAAGTCCAAGATCAACGTGCTGGTCGATTCCTGCTAAGTGCCCTCTTCTTGATTTTCAGACAGATGGCTTCTAACTGTATCCATAAATGATGATAAGAGAAACCTCTAGTCTCTCTTTTCTTATAAGGACATTAATTCCATTATGAGGTCTCTGCCCTCATGACCTCATCCAAACCTAATTACCACTAAACACCCAGTCTTCTAAAATGCTATCCCACTGGGGGTTAGGGCTTCAACAGGCAAATTTTGGAGGGGACACAAACACCAATTTTGGAGTGGCCACAACACAAATTTTGGAGGAGATACAAATAGATTTCACCAAAATCAGAAGAAGTTTTTTAATGCAATGTACATCATTTGTGGCTTGATTCCGGTGAAAGAGACAGAGTAATCTGGAAGAAAAAAAATGCAGCTTCCAGTAATTTTTTTGGCTAGGCATTTTAATATAATCCTTAGTGGGTCAATGATTATCCAATAATTAATACTTAAGACAAGTTCTGGGAGAGGATGTTGACCCATCAAGACAGTGAAAGACATAAACAATACCATATAACCTAACATATTGTGAGTATAAAAAAACGTCAAATGAAACTAAGTATCTAGATTTAATTTGTCATATTTTCTGGTTATTTCCTTTTCTTAATTAGGTATATTTGTAATCTTGTACTAAAAGTAGTACAAATGGATTTAGTCCTGCACATCTTTGCCTTTTGGATTATTAGACATTTAGAGTATTACTAGGCAATTCTAGAGGAATAAATTATTTATCTACCCTCTAATTCTTTACTAGTGACATAGGAAAACTCAGGAAAAAAACCTCTGAGAACTACTTTTATATTTATGCAAAAGTATCTAAATTTTCATTAGGATGGGTTTTGAAAATGTGGTCAAATAAATTTAAATATGTGCATTAGTGTCTCTTTTTTACCACTAAAAAATATACCTTTGACTAGGCGCGGTGGCTGATGCCTGTAATCCCAGCACTTTGGGAGGCCGAGGTGGGCGGATCACGAGGTCAGGAGATCAAGACCATCCTGGCTAACACGGTGAAACCCCGTCTTTACTAAAAACACAAAAAATTAGCAGGGCGGGGTGGCGGGCGCCTGTAATCCCAGCTACTCGGGAGGCTGAGGCAGGAGAATGGCGTGAACCCGGGAGGCGGAGCTTGCAGTGAAGCGAGATCGCGCCACTGCACTCCAGCCTGGGCGACAGAGCGAGACTCCGTTTCAAAAAAAAAAAAAAAAAAAAATCTACCTTTAAAAATACACAAAAATATACCTTATGCTATATAATTTTAGACATTTTGGGTATTTATGGCCAGAGTTGTTCTTCATGCAATTGAAATGATTACTGGTTTGATAAAACATGGAAATAATCAATTCTCGAGCCTAATTAATACAATCTTTTGAAAGAATTAAGATATAGTTCAATAAAAAGGTAAAATACAGAGAATTGGAAAGCATATTTAACCTCAGTAATTATCAAAGAAAGATAAATTTTAAAAAATAAAATACAATTTATGTATCTAATTGGCAAAGAGTAGGTAAAATAAATGCACACGTTCTAGTGATAGAAACATATAGTGTCATTATTGTGAATATAACTTTCAGAATATCTGTATAAAATGCCACATGATTATTTCTACCTTAATGAAATGATATGATATGGGTTAACATATTTCAAAAATTGGAATTGTCTAAATGTCTGCCTTTAAAAAATTATTTAATAAATTATATATATATATCAATAAGATTAAATATTCTGAAACTACTAAGTATCTCATTTTAAGTCATGAATGACAGGAAAATGCTTTTGATAATTGCTTTTGATAAACAGAAAAGTGCTTTACAAAACCCTCTCCCCGAGTGTATGTGTGCATACATATTCATATGTCTACACTACATATATGTCTATACTATATATGTAGTATATTTTGAGTATTCATATATTTACATTTATATATTTATATATAAATATTCTATATTTACAAAAATAAATAAGTTTATATATGTAATGTGTATATATATGCCCTCATTGATGGTTACTGAATCCTACTGTTGAAATATTGTTGCATTTGCTTCAGTGATCCTTTTATGACTTGTATACTCAGAGCCAAGGTCATTCACAAAGAGAGTGTTTTGTTAAATCAATGTCACACAGTTATTTAAATTCTTTCTGACTTATATGTTCAAAATCATATGGAAATTATCAGCAAAATTATTTTTAAAAATCTATCACTTGACTATTTGATTATATTTTGATATAAATTTATTAAAAACAACTGAACCAACATGCAAACTCTGTTTTATTCAGTCATTTAGAGGCATTTATTTTTACAATTTCTGAAAAGTATACGAATTGCTTTACCAAGACTTCTCAAAGGTTTATTATTTATAACTGATTTCTTTTCACTTAGAAGTACCTCTTTTGAATGAATATCCTAAGAGCAGGGTTGAAAAAATGAAGCACAGTGTTAATTGCAATACATCTTTGGCAATACAATATTTTAAATACAACTTCATTGACTTTAATATGTTAGTCAACAACAACGACATTCAGATTTCATTCATTCAATTTATGGAAAGTGTGTGCTTTGCTTTTAGCAAAGTTATCTCGATGTCAAATTACTTAGTGAAATCAGGCATACTCTTTCTTAGAAATAGTACAACTTCATTTTCTTCAATTTATGTAAACATATCAAAACCTTTAGAGGTATATTATGAAAAACACTTGGAAAAAATAACTACTTAGAAAATATTAAATAATAGTATTTTATGAAAGGCTAACATCCAAGGATGAGGATGTAATTAATATATCCACTTATAATAAGTTATAAAAAGAAGATAATCAAAGAAAGATAATAGTCTTTCTCATTTAATGAGCGATGATGTAATTTTAAAAATATTGTGGTATTTATGAAGTACAAAATGTGTGGTATTATAAGTTAAACATATGCAAATGTGCTGTTTTGCTTTGGGGAAATACTAAGTAATAATCATTGCTAAGGCATCCAGAGGCAACTCCACTAAATTCTCATCTCACTATCAAATTTTCCCTATGCATTCAATAAAAGTTAAAATACGTACGGCTAAGACAAATTGATTTGGCAGTTAGCACGTGATTCTGTTTTTAGTTAACAGTAGGTAAAAAATGTTTAATATTTATAAGGTAAAAGAAGAGGATTAACTGTAATTACAATCCATATTTTATAATATGGTTTGATCAAATATTTTAGCTATATTTTTACATAATGTACAGGAATTTCATAAGAAAGCATGTAAAAAGTTATTAACAGATTTTATCAATTATAAAATTAAATTGTCATTGGAAGTATTCCAGTAACAATTAAATATAGTATCATTAAAGTGTTTTTCTTTCTAACTAATTATGGCCCTAGGGATGAGAATAACTGAAAAGAAATATTGCTTACATTGGAATCAGTGCAATGAGCCATAGTTTGATGTTCAGTAATTCTTATCAGTGTTCTTTCTGCTTTGTTCTCAGAAGACTTTCTCACATAAAATCCCCTTCTTTGATGATCACGGGATGTGTAAGAGATCCACTCATTAGATGAAAATTGCCATCAGCCTCACAAAAAACACACCAGATGTATCCAATTTGAGAAGATTCCCACAAAGGTCCTGATCCTTTATTTATTTATTTATTCATTTATTTATTTATTTATTGGCCATGCTTCACCCTTAACAGAAATGTGTATGACAGTGAAACATAAAACACCTACAAAGAATTTAAATATCTCCATTAATTTTTAAAGGAAAATATATTTCAATAATTTATTTTGTTTTGTGCTATAGAGTTTTCACTTCCACAAACAATGAATCACATAAGTTTTAGGCATATATCTGTCTGTAGGTCTGCATGTAACAGCCTAAATATACAGAAACATTTCTGTTAACGTGGTCCATCTTCACTTAGCCTCCCTATATTTGCTTCGCTTAACCAACTGTTCTCAGTTATTCTCAGGTATAAGATTCTATTCTAGCTTTCCATAGGATAATATAAAAGTAGCCAAGAAGCAGACAGCTCTAATTTTCCAGCTTTATTTAAGATTATATAGTGGACCAGATCAGCTTGTGTTGACTGAATTATCATTTCCTGACTTAATGTCTGACTTCTAGATTACACTATCTGACTTAGATAGCATTTTTATAAGTTTTCCTTATCATTGAACTAATATCTTATATTTTGCTTGCTGTTTCAAGTTCATTTACCAAATAAGAGTATTTTCTGATTTTTCTAAACACTTTTATACAAGAGTGATATAATAAATGGCTATAAATGATAATGAATGCAGGGTAAGGCCAAGAACTTCACTGTATGGAAGTCTTAAGGCTTTATTTCCCCAAATATTATCTATGATATTTGACCTTCTGGAATTATCTTTTCAGGTCTCCTTGGAATTATTTCCAGATTCAGGTTTAATACCTACAAATTCCTAGTCTCCTTAAATCTGGGAATTGAACTTTTGTTTTTTTTTTTCACTTAACTAAATCATTACACTTGTAAGAATCTTCTTCAGTGAAATAGCTGTTTGCTCAAACCCTCCCTTGTCTGCCCGTAAGTGGTTTGTCTGTAGTACAATTTCCTTGGAACTTCCATTTATGAGAAATTGAACAAGATATTTTAAAATATCAAAATTATGACTGCTTAAATTTCCCATTTAAAAATGCTTTATTTGCTCTACAACATTATAGTAGGTTTCACGGCAAAAACATTATTCATTTTTATTAATTCTACCAAGATAAATGATTGACTTGTTAGTGACCAATATATGTATATTTGGAATCACTAATGAATTCTAATTATAAAGAGCACTCAAAATGGTACTTTAATAACACTTTGGGAAAACAGTAATTATAGTGATGACCCGGGCTAGATTTTTAAGTAGTGATGAAATTATCACAATTTTATCCTCGCTTATTCTTGAAATCCTCAGGTGTCTCTCATCTGATTTTAGCAACCTTTTACACAAGTCACAGAGATTTAGGAAAAAAAAATATATACTCTAGAGAAAGTATAAGTATTTTCGGTGATGTAAGCTTTTTAGAAAATTGTGATTTGACATGAACATGTAAAATGAATTCTCCATGAGAAAATAAATTTATTTTATCAATACTTAAAAAGTATTGCAAAATTTAGCATTAAAGCCACTTATTTACTCAGAAGCATTTGATTTAAACATTACAATAAAAATAATTTTGCAATAATTTTTTGTAGTTGATCAAGTTTAGACTTTCAAAAGAAACAAGAGGAAGTATTTGCTACTTAAGTTTATTTTTATCACAAAGACCAAGACATAATCTCAATTTAACTAAAATTTAATTAGTCAAACTGATGGAATTATAATAATCAAATATAATACGTATCCTGAAAAAGTATTTATATTCTCTGGGGAAAATATAATTTAAGAATAATTCAATTAAAGCTATTATTTTCATGTTCTAAAGATACACAATGAGGTGATGTCAAAAAAATCCAGCTCTCATTCAATTTTTCCATTTGGTTTTAGGATGTAATATAATACCACATTAAATTTTACAAATTAAAATAATCATCTTTAATTCCTCCTCAACTCCTATTTTTACCAAATGCAGTTTTAGGAGGGTCAAATATTTAAAATTCTAACATAAGAAATACAGAAAATCAGTTATGTCATCATTATAAGGAGGAACAACATAGTCTCATAAAATAGTCACAAAGATAATTGCATGTAAACATATTTGGACTCAGTGTGTTTTTTTGTTTGTCGCTTTTACTTTGTGCTAACAGATTTAAACAGAAATGGTGATTCACATTTCTAAATGAATTTGGATTAAGAAAAAAATTGTTAAGATATAAAATTCATATTGTAACTATTCATGAGGAGCAAATAATCTTGTAAGAGCAGAGAAATACGACACTGAGGTTAAAAAAAAAAGTTTACTATAATAATTTGGAACCTGGAATCTAAAAACAGAGAACAGATATTTATAGTCACAATAGTGGGATTATATAGGAGTGGTCATGATTGCATAGGATTTTCATCCTGAAAATATACTTTGCCTACAAGGTGAAAAACAATTTGAAAAAGCAACGAATATGTCCTTCAGTAAACGAATGCATAAATTCTGATACATTTGTATAATGAAATATTAATCATTGATGAAAAGAAATATAATTTCAAGTGACATGAAGATATGGATAAATTTTTAACACATATTGGTAAGTGAAAGAAGCCAGTCTGAAAACATAATATATTCTACATTTCCATTTATATGACATCCTGGAAAAGGCAAAATTATAGAGATGGCAAATAAAACAGTGGTTGCAGAGATTCAGAGGAACTGAACAGTTGAAGCATAGGGGAGATTTTAGGGTGGTAAAATTTTCCATATAATATTGTAAAGGTGGATACATGATACTATGCATTTTTTTTTCAAAATCCATATAACTTTATAGCACAGAGTGTCTTAATGTATACAATTTATTAAAGTTGTTTAACTGGTTAGGGCATCCCGGAATGGAATGCAAACTGTAAAAAAAGGAATCTAACTTTACTACAAATGTACAAAATCTTATTGGTGGAGTGAATGGAAGAAGGTGTGCTAAACTAAAACTTCACAAATTAGTGAGTCTGTAAAACTAAAGGGGGGAAACTACACAATCACGGTATCTAGTTGATAAAGTTTAATCCCAGGGGCAGGAGCTGACAATTCTTATGCTGCTATATCCACATCTTGGGGTTGAACAATTGAATAAATGGATCACAGCTGATGGCAGCCAGGTTACACACTATTACAGTGAGAATTTATAAGTAAGAAAGAGGAGCCGGCTAGAATTATCCACATGGTAATGGATTACAAATGGAGACTCCAATTAGAACTCATGCTAAGATTATAATGAGCCATGGTACATACAGAAACATTTACAGATATGTGTACATACATGAGTTAGTATAAACACACATATTCCCTTGTTCTGTTCACTGACAGGGCCTAGAAGCTATGACGTTACAGTAGCAAAAAACACCCTTAGACCCAGATGTTGATTTCTAACACCATTCTCCAATAAAAGAAAACAGGGAAATTTGGATTGTTAACCAATTGTGGCAAGGAATATATAAGATAGGCCTGGAATATATTTTTTAAATTAAATTTATTTATTATTATTATTTTTTTAGATTGGGTCTCACTGTGTTGCCCAGGCTGGAATGCAGGGGCATGATCTCAGCTCACTGAAACCTCCGCCTCCCAGGTTCAAGTGGTTCTCCTGCCTCAGCCTCCCTAGTAGTTGGGATTAGAGGTGCCTGTCCCCATGGCCACCTAATTTTTATAATTTTAGTAGAGATGGGGTTTCACCATGTTGGCCAGGCTCTTCTCAAATTCTTGATCTTAGGTGATCTGCCCGCCTTGGCCTCCCAAAGTGCTGGGATTACAGGTGTTAGCCACCTTGTCCAGCCTGAAACACCTTTTTATGACAGAATAAGAAGTGCTCAAACAAAGCACAATGATGGGTTATGTCAAAAGGATGCAGTAGCCAACAGAAAGAGCTCCAGTGGTCAAAGCTGGAAAAATTTAAGTAATAGCATAATATAACAGTACATAGAGGCCAAATTATAAAATAAATACCCTTGAATCTATAGTGATTTAATAAACAATTAAATAAGAAAATGGACAAGAAGAGACAAATTTCACATGCAGAAGAATTCCAAATAACTTATATAAAGACTCTACCCTAAACAAGTGGGAGCATTACTCTCCACTCTTTATGTGTATGCTGCACATGTCAAATTCCTTCCAAAGAGCACAATGTGAAAAAGGAGAAAGAAAAAGAATAATTCTACAGTGGAAAAATGAAACAAACACTAATTCAACCAGGTGACCATGGTTGACATAAACTTTCATAAGTTTTGTTATTAATATGTGCCTTTGATGTGATGTGATGAGGCTCATATTTTACCTCTGAGCATCGCCCTTGCCCAAAGGAAACATCACATAATCCCTGTATAAAGGTAATTGAAACATCAGACAAGTCCCAACTGAGAAATATTCTCCAAAATACTGGACCAGTACTCATCAGAGTTGTCAAGGTCATTAAAAGCAAGGAAATTCCCAGCAGCTAGCACAGCTAAGAGGAACCTAAGGAGACTAAGCATAATATGTTATTATGAAACTAAAAAGAAATTAGGCAAAAAAAGGCAATTCGAACAAAGAATAGACATCAGTTATGGATAATGTATCATTACTAGTTCACTGATTGTGACAATCTAATGTAACATATTAATAACAGGATAACCTGAATGTGGAATACATACAAACTTTCTATTTTTAAGTTCTTAAATGTATATATTTCAAGCATTTTTTTAAATTAAGGAGAATGAAGTAGATTTAGGAAGAATTATTTGGATTTCAGAGATAGGAGAAAGAGTATTAGGAAATATTGGTATATACAATATATATACCAGAGATTAGAAGAAACATAACTTGGGTTTTCTAGCTTGGACCAAGAATGTGAACTGTCTCACCACATGTCATGTGTGAGGGGGCTATCCAAACGGAGATAGCGAATAGAAGTTCCTACTGGAGATATGAATTTAAAACTCCTACACAATGAAATATGTAGAGAGCTTAGGAGTAAACCTTAATAAATTCTACATGTTGATGCTTGTATTGATCCTGCCACGAAAACTGAAGAGAGGGAAGAAGGGATAATGGAAAACTCTGATTGTTGGTTTTCTCAGAAGGGAAGATAAAAGAATATTTATAAAAAGAATTCAGTTAACAGTAGTAACTGCTTTTAAAAATTCAGGTAAGTAAAAGACTGGAAACACTGCTCACTGGATTAAGCTACAAGCACTAAAGATACATTATGGCAGAATGATAGCGGAATTATGAGAATGTCAGATAAGCTACTGGGAAAACTAGTTTACCTTAACCTTCATTTGAAGTTCCTAAACTACTTTCACCTCTTCACATACTATATACAGGCAATTGCACTGAAAAGAGAGCAATAAAACCTGAATTGAGATAAGACAGGATTAGACGCAGGATTTACCTAAAGTTTGCTGAGAAATCTTAGGGTTAAAATGTCTTAAAAGATAGGATAATCTCCTAAAGTTACATTTACTCCCATGGCTTTAATTTTAGTGACTCACACTGATAATTTTTATAGTTCATTTACTCTCAAACTTTGATTCACCTACGTATCTTGCTGATATGGCTAATTTAACATATCTGAATAATGATAAAATGAAAATGGTATTTACTACTTGTATTAGTCTGTTCTCATGCTGCTAATAAAGACACACCCCACATGGGCAATTTATTTAAAAAAAAAAGTTTTAATGGACTCATAGTTCCACAAGACTGGCAAGGCCTCACAATCATGGTGGAAGGCAAAGGAGGAGCAAAGGCACGTCTTACATCGAAGCAGGTGAGAGAGCATGTGCAGGGGAACTGTGCTTTATATTAATAAAACCATCAGATGTCATGAGACGTATTCACTATGAAGAGAACAGCATGGGAATACCACACCGCCATGATTCAATTACCTCCCACCGTGTCCCTCCCATTACATGTGGGGATCATGGGAGCTCCAATTCAAGATGAGATTTGGGTGGGGACACTGTCAAACTATACCACTACTATGTATTGCTTGTTTCTGATATGGAAAACACTGAGTTGATATTAAGCATGTATTATTTCTTAGCCTCATGAGTACTCTGTAGTGATAGCCTTTCCATTTTACAGATGCAAAATGTTCAGTTTAGAACTTTCCCAAGATTTCAGAACTAGTGAATTTTATAACCAGAAGTCACATATAGTTACTTTCAAACTTGTCACTAGTTTGATGACACCATACTGCATTCTAAAATAGAATATATCAGTTTATTGTCGCCAGACTTTTAATTTCTCCTTCATTCCTCATTTCAGTTAATAGCGGCTTCCTCACCCGAGTCAGTTACACCTGAAAAATGCCCAAGATCATCCTCTCTGATTTTCTTTTAAAACCAGCTGCTCAAAAAATACTGTTACTGATTCTCTCAAACATCTGCCTATCTCCCCCTTACCTCAAGCCATTGACAGAATTGAGGTCACATTTTCTTTTACCTGAATTATATCAATAGCCTCCCTATTGGTCACTTTGTCTTTAATCTCTTCCACATACCTGATGCATTCTTCAAAGAAATAAATGAAATCTGTATATGTGGGTCCCCTGGGGTTTCCAAGTTAAATTTCTCCATGGAATTCAGAAAAATAATTGATATCTCATAGCCCAACACAGAAAGTTTTCTATCATCTGGCCCCTGTATAACATTCCAGCATTATATTTTATCATAGCCATACGGGATCTTTTCTTTAGCCATGGGAAACTGTTTTAAGTCCCATGAACATGCTGTGTTTTTCCATATGTCTAGAGCATTGCTAATTCTTTTGCCTTAGACTGAAATACCTTATATTCTTTTCCTGTTTGTTAACCTGCATAGCTTCTATTTTCTTTAAAAAGTCAACCCAAAGACTATCTCGGACTCTTCTTTTCTTCTACTCCTATGTTGCATTCTCATATCAACTTGGCTGTGACAGTTGCTCAGACATTTATTGTGTTTGATCATCTTGGAAGTTTTGAGAAATACTGGTTAGGTATTTTGTAAAATAGCTCTATTTGGGATTTATCTGATGTTTTAATCATGATTAAACAGGGGTTATATTTTTGTTGGAGGGAAAAGAGAAAAACCACAGAGGTAAAGCGCCATTCTCATTGTATCATATCAAAGGATTATGTTCCCATCTTCTGCACTGTTTTTACAACCTGCTCATAGCACAATTTTACCTTTTTAATTGATTTTTTTTACCTCATTTTCTTCTTTTGATTATGAATTCCCAAGGATAGGTTCTCTTAACACATGGTAGCTGCTCAATTAATGTTCTATTTCCTTGAATGAAAATTACACTGAAAAGTTTTAGAAAGTGTTTCTGATATTATGCGAAGTTAGAAATTATATAATAAGTAAATTGTTAAAGACACATAATCAGAAATGGTATCTTTTCCACAAAAGTGTATATGCATTTTCTATTGGATTACACAAGACAAAGGATATACAAGAGAAAGAATAATAAAAAGTTCATTATCAAAGAAGAAATGATACAGATAATTTTAGTACCCTGTCATCTAGTGGTGCCTGATAAAAGGCTCAAAGAGTTTTATTGTTTTAATGAAGTTTGAAGGTGCTATTATATTCTAAGTTGCTTTGTTGACATAACAATTTGTATTCACATTTTGGTGTGTGTTTCAAACCAATTATCTAGGATAGTTGTCTTTTGGCATTAAAGTAAACAATAAACTTATTTTAAAAATATTTCTGCTTGAGTCTAGAGTGAACTAGTAATCCAGTTGAACCATTTTCTGTTTGAACGTCTGTAATTAGTAAAGTTGTGGGAAAAAAGACAAAGGAATAAAAAACAACATGACAAAGCAGAAATGAAAACTAAATGACAACTAAGATGTGCACAGAAGCCATTTAATAGAGGGAATTCTAAAAAATTTAAGAGAAAAATTGCTAAACATAACTAGGTATTCAACATAGAAGGGAAGGAAAGAGTAAGTATCATAAGGTTGCTGTGCAGTTTAATTTTAATTTCAACTCAGAAAGGTTTTTAGGACTAACATGCTACAAAGAAATGCTCTAGAGTTTTCACTGGCTAGCAATGAGGAAACTACATTGACTAGCTTAGGAGTGAAAATTTAGAAAGAAACACATCTGAAATGAACCAATGATTTACGCCATGTTGTAGTTTCATATTGCATATATAAATATGTGAAGGGATGGTAATTGTCACTCAGTATCCATATTGTTCTTCTTCATTTTATAATGAAACACCCTCACATTTTAACAAGGTATGCAACAGTCAGGAGACTGCATTTACTCAGCCTGTTTTGAAAATTACGGTGGAAAGTTTTAGAAGGTGTTCCTGATGTACCTGTGACGAAGCTCTCTCAAGTTGAAGGTGAATTGTGAGCAACTGTTGCACCTCACCCTTATTGGGAAATTGACTGTTCCTACTGGAGACTGAACTGCAATTTAGTGCATAGAAACCAATTTAGTTCCTATGAAATACCCCTAGAAGATGTCAGAAATCAGATGAAAAGAACTGAAGACTTGGTTACCTTGTGGTTCAGAGCAGCCTAACCACACACACCTCCCTTTTCCCTCTGGATAGTTACATGAGAGAGGAAGATAAAGTTCTATTTTATCTGAGCTATTAAAGATATAGGTCTTTTTGTTGCAGTAACTTAATTGATACACTGATTAATACACAATGCAAATGTTGATTTTGATGTAGTTGTAGACTAATATGGTAACTTTCATAATGGCTACCTGCTTAATTGAAGATGTGAAATTATTGCTCTTTGCAAAAGACCAGTGTGGGCATCTGTCATTGGTTATTGTGAAAAAAGAAAAAAAGCTTGTAAACCTTAATAGAAATTCATTACAATTGTAGACATAGGTAACTTATGTCTACAATTACATGAGGGAACTGTTACAGTCTTGTTTTGGAAGCAAACAAAAAAAGGAATCAGACTAAAAAATAACGATTTTGCCCTCACCTTCTGAACACCTGTTATCTAGGGAGGATTTGTAAAGGCATAGGGACAGCACAGACTGCACCATCCTGATTACCTGCATCAGCCCCCAGTCTTGGTGATGCTTTTCTTTTCTTACCTTTTCCTATATTGCTCTTAATTCTAATAAGTCACTAGACCATTTGATGACAGACACCCAAATATATCAAACATTATCTTAAGAGTTTTTGGGTTTTTTGCCTGTTGTGTGTTTGTTTTTGAGATTGAGTCTCGCTCTGTTGTCCAGGCTAGAGTGCAGTGGCACAATCTCAGCTCGCTGCAATCTCAGCCTTCCGCATAGGTGGGACTACAGGCGCCTACCACCATGCCCTGCTAATTTTTGTATTTTTAGTTGAAACGAGGTTTCACCATATTGGCCAGGCTATCTCGAACTCCTGACCTCAGGTGATCCGCCTGCCTTGGCCTCCTAAAGTACTGGGATTACATGCGTGAGCCACCGCTCCTGGCCCCATGAGACAAATTTTATAAACTTAAAAAGATTTAGTAATTCAGGAAAATTTAACAAGAAGCAGCAGGCTTTTGAGGTACAATGTTTCAGAAAATAAGGTTGCCAATTATTTTCATGACACTACGACATTGATTAAAATACATCTTGAAAAAAACTCTAAATAATAGAATCTTGGAAATGTAAAATTCAAAAATATTGTCATCTGTGCAAAAGAAATTCGATGTAAGTAGACATTAAATTTTTGGTTCATTTGTTATACTCCTCGGTATTATCTGCCAATTTCCTTCTTAAGTGAGATGTTAAACATAGAAATTTGTCCTTTTGTGATCTTAAATAATGAAATAGGCCAGTGTTGTGTGATTGAAATGCATTCTTTTTCTGATGTTGATGTTACTGAAAATATGTATTGGTAAAGAAAACCTTTACACAATTGTGAAATAACTCTGCCTGAGTTTTAACTGAGGTTTTAATATGTTTTTTATCAGATGAGTTAGTAATAACATTAAATAATTGAATCAATAATAAGGAAATGTAATACATGGAAATATTGGCTTTATTTTATTAAAAAAATCAGAAAACTTTTAGAAATAAACAAATCTGTTCAGAAAGCTTCACCAAAGAAAATAATAGGTGTATTATTCATTGCAAAACAGAAGTTATTAATTACTGAATAAAAAGTGGAGAGAGCATATAGGGAATACAACTTAGAGAACTTTGAATGAACTGATTCCTGGGACCATCTTCAAATATTGGATTTAGTTGGCATGGAGTGGACTTCACACACTGATTTACTATAAATTTTCTTTTGCGGATTGTAATGTGTGACTGGTTTGAGAAACAGCATTCTTGAATAATTTGGAATAATCTATTATAAATATGTTTAAGTGAGTGTGTGTGTGTGTGTGTGTGTGTGTGTCTGTGTGGCGGTGGGGAGAGGTGTAGTTTGCAACTGTTTTTACTTTTTGGCTTGGGCCGCTGAGCTGTTTGAATAAATCCTAATGTTCTTAATCTACTAAAAGAGTTTCATAAACCATAGTTAACCTGAACAAATAAAAAAGATAATGGAAAGTCCAGTTTCTTAAAGGATAGGATTAAAGCAGTAATAATTCATATTTTAATGATTTATGACTACACACACACACCCAATATAAATAAGTAAATAGCCCAGGTAATGCTGACACTGATGGTTAGTGGAACCTGCTTTGAGTAAGAGTAATTCTGTGAACTCCCTGCTTTAATTTCAACTATTGCTCTCCCACTCACAATAGATCTAAATTCCCTACTCTGACATCATCTTAGAAACACCTTAGAGAGCTTTGAATAAAAACTGATTCCTGGGACCATCTTCAAATAATTGGATTTAGTTAGTATGGGCTGGACTTCACACACTGATTTATTGCAAAAGTTCCTTTTGCGGATTCTAATGTGTGGCTGGTTTGAGAAAGCCATTCTTGAATATTTGGAATAAGCAATTATGAATATGTTTGAGTGAGAGAGAGTGTGTGTGTGTGTGTGTGTGTGTATGTGTGTGTGGCAGAGGCGAGAGGTATAGTTTGCAGCTGTTGTTTTTGCTTTATGGCTTCAGCTGCTGAGCTGTTTGAATAAATCCTAAAGGTGACAGCTGTCCAGCAATTAGGAATCTCTATCTTATTTATGAAATAATCTTACTAGAAAATAATCTTGTTTTTTAATCGCTCTACAATCAGCTTTTAAAATTTCCATAATTAATTCCATGGTATGCAGTTTTTAAATTGGCAGATAATTATATGACGGAACTATATGAAAGAAGGCAAACTATATTTGAAAGCATATTTTTTCCCCAGAAAACCAGATATAAATTAGATAATAAAACCTTCCTTCAGTGTCCAGCAAACTATCTTTAATGTAAGTTATATTTCTTCTTGGACCAGTGCTGAGATCACAGTGTGCGTAAAGCATAGTTTATTATGTAATATTTGCTAAATAAACATATATACACATAGCTTTTAGGAAGTGTAAATTGAGAAGTATTAAAAGCTAACATATTTTCTCCAAACTAGAGTACATATCTCTTCTTTTATTTTGTGTACATAAAATGATTTCTTGTTTAATCTCAAGAACACTGGAGTATACACTTAAACACAAGAAACAAATATTTAGTGATAGTAATGTTTATAAATTAAATTTATTCAAAATAAGTAATCATTGATAATTCCTCGAATATTTAATAAAAATTTACTTGCTTAAAAGTCTCTGTATGACATAAAAGGGATAGGTATATGAAGAGTAATACGTGTTTATTTTACTAGTTTCCCTGTAGTTATTTTATTTTGACTACCATTCCGAGGCATTGATGATATCTTCACCACAGCTTCCAGGAAGCATGACTAGAAAGGAGGGATTGGACTTCGGAAGACAATAGATTGTGCCTGGCCTTCAAGCATAGGAGGAGGCCACTGCCTAGTAACAGGAAGCTTGTTCCCTAAAGAAGTGCAAGAGAGCTTTAAAAATATTCATATACTAGGCAGTTCCCACAATCACAAACACAGCAAGAATAAAATATAAAATTAACATTTAATTTAATATTTAAATTTTTAGGAGTTAAATATTAATTTTCCCTAAACTAGAATATACATTTCCTGCGATTGTGTTTGTAGATCAATTCCTTTTTCATATGTCTGAACCCAACTGGACACTTTCTATTATGATACGAAGTGTCGAATGATTTTTACCATAACCAGGTATATTCCTTCAAAGAGAAAAATATCCTGTGCCTTTTTGTAAGTTTTTCTGGAATCAATGTGATCGGTAACAATGACGCCAGTCATAATGCCGTGAGTTAATTTAAGCAATATTAAACAGCAAACTGGCGCAATTTCTAATAATATGTTTGCAAGCATTTTGTATTTTATGTATTGCCTTAGTATAAAAGTTTGTTTTTGAGAAAGATGCACATAAATTTCAAGACTTGCTTAAATTAGTAACTATTACTTCATAACAGTGGTTAAGAATTATAATGTATTATTTTTATATTTTCCCTAGAGAAAAGAAAAAATTCAAGGGTAAGGTGCTTAAGCTTTAAAATGACCAAAGTTCTCCTGCATCAATTATTAAAATAAGTAAACATATATCTTAAAAATAAAACTAACAAAAATTGTCCTAAGTACAAAACAAAACAAACAAAAAGTTCTTAATCTACTAGAAGAGTTTCATAAACCATAGTTAACCTGAAAATAGTAACTCTCAAATTTTGTTTTACCAAATATTTTAGTTTGATATAGACAGGTCTGGGCAGAGATAAGCTTGTATGTAATTCTTCAAACTCCCTACTTTAATTTCAACCTTTGCTCCCCCACACAAAGGAGCAAATTTAAATGTACATGATGATGAAATAGAATCCGTTATGTTTTTAGAAATAAATAATCCACACATTTAAATTTAAAATTGGTAACTAGTTACTTGCAAACACCAGAAAGTAAATTTAGTGCCGATACCATGACAACTGTTAGGCAAATACTCACTCTCTAGAGTGAGTTGTTGGGTATTCTGTTCCCATCTTCCTTCTCAAAGATATGCTATTTAGAAATAAACACTAAGAGATGAGAGATGTTCAAAGACCTAGGCTGAGGTCACCGAAAGACCTAAGATAATTTTCATTAGTAGCGGTTGAGATCTAAAGCCTGGAATCGCTGCTGCCAATGACTCAGCATTGTAAGGAACTGCCTTGACACATGCAGATTCTAAAGATATTATACGAGTTGCTAATAAGCTTTCTTTGCACCTTTCTAGTGCAGGTGGCACCAAAGTCTTGCCATTGAGAAGAATAGAATAAGTAGTCACAGAAAGAGAATTTAAATTCCTGTACCAATTCTTAGTCATTGACAGAACTCCCAGGAATGTTATGTTGAGACACAGTTAGAAGTTTTATATAGACTTCATGAAAATAAGTGTTATGACTAAACAGCAATCTTTGCCATAAACAGGGGCAGGAAATGGTGGGAACTTTTTGGCCAATCTTGAATATGTCTTTTTCAAATAAACATATTTGGTAAGCCAGAATTCAATATTTAAGGTCTAAAAATAAAGAAATTAGATGTTGGTGAATTATGCATATATAAATATGTATGCATATATATTTAATTAGTGGGTTTCTGCTGATAACGGGTAGTGATAATGGTCAAGATAGTCTTTGTGGGCTGTCAAAATTGAAAGGATTTTGAATTATAGCCATTAATTTATATTAATGATTATATAAATCTGGATGAGGAAAAGAGGTACAAGAGGAGCTGCAACTTAAGAAATTTTATAGAATGGGAGAAATGCATTGACAAGACTCTGTCTTGCCAAATTTTTTGGTAGTCATTCCAGTGGCCCAAAATCCACTTCAAGAGCACCATAGCTATGGAATAAACTTCTGCATCTCTAGGTCCAGAAGGTGTTTCATTAGTCAGCCCTAGGTACAATTTTATTTTGACTTGTTTGGCAGTAAGGATATAGCTGAAGAACACGGTAACTAGAACCAGACTACCACACACAACGAAAGAACTTCAACAAGTCACCTACATTCTGTGTCTTAATGTCCTCATCTGTAAAATGAGGCTTCAAACAATATCTATTTAACAGAGCTGTTCTTGGTACCAAATAGGTGATCTTATGGAAAATCCCTGAACTGAGAGTCATATCATCTCCTTTTCATCCTTGTTCTACATCTAAGTATTTGAAACCTTTAGATAATTCATTTGATACATATGGCTTAGATAATTCATTGCCATTATCATCCTAATCATCATCATCATTGTACAGAAATCATTGGGCACTTTTATATCCCAGATACAGTTTAAAGTATTTGAAATGCATTATTCTGTCCCCATAAAAGGCCTATAGGGTATATCAATATAACATGAAATATATTCAAACTATAAATATTTATAGTTCTGTGATCCTGACTTGATTATATCCAAATGGCGCAAGCCTTTCCTCATAGAGACAAATCAAGCAATCAAATTAAAATACAGAGAGTAGGAAGCAAGATTATAATCACATACTACCAAAATAATCATTCAGTGAAATGTGAAACAATTTGCTGTTTGTCTTTTTTTTTTTTTTTTTGAGACGGAGTCTCTCTCTGTCCTCTGTCGCCTGAGTGCAGTGTCGCGATCTCGGCTCACTGCAAGCTCCGCCTCCCGGGTTCAGGCTGTTCTCCTGCCTCAGCCTCCCGAGTAGCTGGGACTACAGGCGCCCGCCACCTCGCCCGGCTAGTTTTTTGTATTTTTTAGTAGAGACGGGGTTTCACCGTGTTAGCCAGGATGGTCTCGATCTCCTGACCTCGTGATCCGCCCGCCTTCGCCTTCCGAAGTGCTGGGATTACAGATGTGAGCCACCACGCCCGACCTGATGTTTGCCATTTAAAGCTAAATATCAATCTCTGTCTTGTTTATTTATTGTCTAGAACATGTTGATCAACTGTTCTAAACTTACCCCAAATTTTATTTCATATAGAAAAATATTGGATCTCTGTTAGAATTCCAAGTTTATGTCGTACTTATCACTTTTAAATTTCCAATATATTATTTTGCATAGAATTGATAAGATGCTGCATACTGCTGAAATAAGCAGAGCACTATGCATATGAGCTTACAAAAATTAGGTAGATTATAAATATGTTCAAAAAAACATATAAGTTTCAATAAAGAAAAAGAAAATTAGTGGTATGTAATTAGTTATTCTCTAAAACTTGACAACAAACAGCTGTATTAGAAAAACCCACCTGGGGATTTGGGGAGGTGTATATTAAAGGACACAAATTTCAATTCGATAGGAGAAATAAATTCGAGAGAGCTATTACACATCATGACAATTATAATTAATAACAACATATTGCATAATTGAAAAATTGCTGATAAAAAAGATTTTAAGTGTTCTCACATTAAAAAGATCCGTATTTGGGGAAATACATATGTTAATTAGGCTGTTATAGCCAATCAACAAAGATACATACATTAAAACATAATTTTGCACACCATAACTATGTATAATTTTTGTCAATTAAAAAACAAAAGAAAAAACACAATTCTAATATCCTCAAAGTAGATTTCTAATATACAATAAACTACAGTTAGATAATAAATCACTCTTTTACCAAGGGATTCTTTTGAGATAACTGTTCCAAAGTTCCAAAGTTTCTGAAATGAAAATTCCTTTAGTATGTTTATCTCTCTATATACAATTTATTGGCATATATAATACATCTGCCAATAATCGCCATTTTAAATTACTGTAATTCTTAGGCACATTTAGAAAAGTGAAAGTGTAAATGAAACAATATTTACATATGTAGGATACAAGTCACATAGAGATTATCTAAAATCAAAAAGATTAAGTTGGATACAGTTGGGTCAACTCTTTAGCGTGTTTTATTTCTTAGAGATAAAATATTTCACCTTGAAGCTAATATAAAAGTTAAAATAAAAAGGGCCGGGTGCGGTGACTCAAGCCTGTAATCCCAGCACTTTGGAGGCTGAGACGGGCGGATCACGAGGTTAGGAGATTGAGCCCATCCTGGATAACACAGTGAAACCCTGTCTCTACTAAAAAAATACAAAAAACTAGCCGGGGGAGGTGGCGGACGCCTGTAGTCCCAGCTACTCGAGAGGCTGAGGCAGGAGAATGGCGTAAACTCGGGAGGCGGAGCTTGCAGTGAGCTGAGATCCGGCCACTGCACTCCAGCCTGGGCGACACAGCGAGACTCCGTCTTAAAAAAAAAAAAAAAAAAAAAAAAAAAAGGGAGTCTGATTTAATCTCATAGTACAGTTAACGCCACCTACTAAGTTCTAAGTTCTCCCCTTGTCTCCTTAAGATTGAAGGAAAAGGCGTGGAGGCAGTGGTGGTTGTAGGGAGCGTCTGCCAACAGGCACCCACGTTCATTCATTGTACACTAATTGTCTTGAATCTGCAACTTCTTTAAGGACCAATAAAAGTATTTAACACAGAAAACAAATATGTAGTCCCTCCCCCAAAAAAGCACCCCACAAAATTGAAAGCAGTTAATGTTTACCTACAAGAAAGACCCATGTGTCAAATTTTATTCACTTCTTCTCATTTCTTGTATCTAAATTATCTTTAACATGAGCCCGGCCGGGCGCGGTGGCTCAAGCCTGTAATCCCAGCACTTTGGGAGGCCGAGACGGGCGGATCACGAGGTCAGGAGATTGAGACCATCCTGGCTGACACGGTGAAACCCCGTCTCTACTTTAAAAAAATACAAAAAACTAGCCGGGTAAGGTGGCGGTGCCTGTAGTCCCAGCTACTTGGGAGGCTGAGGCAGGAGAATGGCGTGAACCCGGGAGGCGGAGCTTGCAGTGAGCTGAGATCCGGCCACTGCACTCCAGCCTGGGGGGCAGAGCGAGACTCTGTCTCAAAAAAAAAAAAAACAAAAAAAACAAACAAAAAAAAAACAAAAACAAACAAACAAACAAAAAAAACATGAGCCCAGGGTATTTTTAATAGGTTTCATATTATTTAACTATAAAATTAAATTTGTTTTCTATGAAAAGTTTACAAATTGCTTTGACTATAGAAACCATTTTTCTAAATCAGTTGGCAAATAATCAGATAGCAAAGAGACTCATAATGGAGGTTACTGGTAGACATTATCTTAGGAGTTGCAGCATCTTGAGATAGTTTGCTTGCAACTTTAATTCCTTCAATTGGATTTTGCTGTGAAGTGAGGCTGCTTACCCAGTGCTCTACCCTCCTGGAAATCTGCCTTGACAGATGGTTCTTAGTAATTACTACAATCACGGTACCCCAACTTACAACTCTCACTTCAAAGCAATTTCTATTCATTAAGACTATATTACAGAAAAAGGCATACTTTAAGGAATTAAAAATTTTAAGCTTGAGAAAATTTCTGAGGTTATTATTGATGTACTACATAAATAATACCTTGAAGATATTAGAAAGTATTAGGCAAATTATTATTCTTTAAATGATATGCACCCTATGTCTCATATAGAGCAAATACATTTATGGAACCCCTTCTTGTCCCAAAGGGAACAAAAAGTAATATTCCAGCCAATGAACTTGTAATAGCTTTTAGAATTATTTTATAGTTAATAATCTATTTGTAGTATTTAATATAATTGGAATACAAATACGTATTTAAAATTACATACACCTGCAATTCATATATTATGTGTATATGTGAAAATATGTCAAATTCAAGAAACAATTTTATTTGAATTTTTGTCTTTACTCTTAGAGCTGTGTTTTGACTCTAACACAGTTGTCTAGAGCATGTCACCTTTACTGCCACCTGGCTTTTGAGCTCTTCTAGTTTTAAAATCTATAAATGTCACTATCTTTGGAAATTTGAACCCAAACCAATAGTATTCATTTTTATAATATTAAGTTTTTAATATCTATAATAATATCCTGAATGAAAATATGAAGTCCTGTAAGCAGAGAAGATTACGGTTAGTCACGTATATTAACAAATGGACCAGATCGCCTTTAACAGTAATAAAAAGATAGAATTTATAATGGGAAAATGGAACATTTTTACTAATATAAAAATACATTTTGAGTGAATAAAATATTTAATTATATATCTTTATATATTTCCAGGCACGAGGGCTCATGCCTGTAATCCCAGCATTTTGGGAGGCTGAGGTTGGAGGATCACAAGGTCAGGAGTTTGAAAGCAGCCTGGCCAGCATGGTGAAACCCCGTCTCTACTAAAAATACAAAAATTAGGGGGGCATGGTGGTGTGCACCTGTAGTCCCAGCTATTTGGGAGGCTGAGGCAGGAGAATCGCTTGAACCTGGGAGGCAGAGGTTGTGGTGAGCCAAGATCATGCTACTGCACTCCAGCCTGGGTGACAGAACAAGACTCCATCTCAAAATAAATAAATAAATAAATAAAACATATCTTCATATTTACATACACACACACATATATATGTAAAAGTTACAAGAAAACCTCTAACTCTACCTGGGGAAATAAATGACATGTAATAGAAAACATACTTGGTGTCTGAATACAATGATTTTAATACAGTTACATTTCAATATGATGAAATTCCAATCGAGTGAAATCCCAAAAATTTTGCTTGAGAAAGTATTCAATTTGTTTCAAGAAAAAATATTACAATTATAGAAATGCAAAAAACATATTAAGGGTGTTCTGTAATGCAGTCCTAAGCATTGTCTGGTAAAATTTCTGAAAACTACTTGCTAGTATTGCAGCATGCCTTTGATTGTTGTTGACTGTCTACGCTACTTCATATAAATCTGTAGAGATAGAACTTAAGTTGTAGAAAGCGACTTCCTGTCAATAAGGCAAGTGATTCTTGCCCATACAAATGCAAGTTACTATTTTGTAAAGATACAATTGGTTTTCTACCTTTAGAAATATTGACTATAAACATTATACAAAATTACCATAAGTATTATATATGTATTTGGTATTTTAATATTATTGGGTATTAACCAGTTGTGCACCCATTACAAGGTTCATTTCAGCATTCTTGATTGCATGTTTGTATGCATGTGTATGTGTTTTAATTGTCATTTGAATGGGTTGTAACATCTTATTGATTCCTTTATTAAATAATAGATGAAAATCTTTGACATGAATAAATTATATTCACATGAGGGTCGTGATTTTTTCTGTTTGTAAATTATAAGCAGGTAGTTTTGGATGTCTAGAATACTGACATTGATACAATCAAAATATGGAACATTTCAACCCTCCCCAAAATCCCTTATCTTGCCCTTCTGTGGCCACACCCACTTTAAAGAAATAAATATTATAGTGTATATGTGAGGTTTACAACATGATGCTATAGAATGCATATAAATAGTAAAATGGTTACTATCATGAAACAAATTAACATATCTATTATCTCACATAGTTACTTTCTTGGGTGACAAGAGCAGTTAATATCCCTAATACAATGCTATTTTATTTAGTACAGTCCTCAAGTTCTACATCAGATCTCTAGACTTATTTCAGCCTACGTATCTGCTGCCTTGTATCCTTTAGCCTACATTTCCTATTTCCTACCTCTTAAACCCTGGCAACCATTGTTTCATTCCCCATATCCATATATTTGACCTTTTTTTCCCCCAGATTATACCTATAAAGTAGATCATGCAAAATTTCTGAAAACTAAACACTTCTATTGTAGCATGCACGCAGGGTTTTTTTTGTTTTGTTTTGTTTTTCCTGTGTCTAGTTTTTTCATTTTGCATAATGTTCTCCAGCTCCATCAATGTCATGGCAAGTGGCAGGGCCTCTTTTTTTTTTTTTTTTCAATACTGAAAGATATTCCATTTGTGTATAGGCACTACATTTTCTTTACTCATTTATCCATGGATGAACACTTAGGTTGTTTCCATATTTTGGCTATTGTGAATAATGCTGCAATGAACATGGACATGCAGATGCCTTTATGCGACGGTGATTTTATCACCTTTTGGTGTCTACCCAGAAGAGGGATTGCTGGGTTACACGGTAGTTCTATTTTCAATTTCTTTAGAAAACTTTAAACTGTTTTTGATAATGCTTGCACCAATCTACATTTTCACCAACCATGTGGTAGGGTTCCCTTTCTTCCACAAGTCACACCCACTTCTAACTTTCCCCACCCCTTCCTTAACCTCCACAGCCAAGATTCTGTTCTCCATTTCTAGCTTTTGTCAGTTCAAACATGCTATATAAATGGAATCATAGAGTATGTAATCTTTTAGAAATAGCTTTATCCATGCAGTGTAATTTTCTGGAGATTGAACCAGGTGGTTGCTGGTATCAATATGAAATTCCTTTTACTACTGAGTGCATGGTATAGGTGAACCACATGGTATGGATGTACTACAAATTGTTTACCCATTCACAGGTTCAAAGACATCTGCATTGCTTCATCTGGAGCCATTAAGCATGAAGCTTCTGTAAATATTTGTCTGTAGGTCTCTGTATGAATATACATTTTCATTATTGTGGAATAATTCCTTAGGAGTATAACTGTTATGTTGTACAACAGCTGAATATTTAATGTTTTGAAAAAGTGGCCGAAATGTTTTATGGAGAGGCTGTATCATTTTATATTCCTACCAGCAGTGTGTGAATATCCAGTTTCCTCACGTTTGCTAGCATTTGGTATTGTTTGTGTTTGTTTATTTCTTTCAACCATTCTGATAAGTCTGGAGTGGTATCTCATTTTGTTTTTAATATGGATTTCTGCGATCATTAATGATGAAAATGATGAACATCTTTTTATGGTTTTTAGCCATATGTATATCTTCTTCCATGAAATATCTCTTTATGCATTTTGCCCATTTTCTCATTCAGACTATTTTTTAAATATTGAGTTTTGAGAATTTAAAAAATATTCCGGATGCTATTTTTTGTCAAATATGTGGTTTTCAAATGTTTTCTCCCAGTGTTCAGCTTGTATTTTCATCTTCTTAGTGGATCTTTTACACAGTTTAAATTTTCAATATTGCTGAAGTCCAATTTATCAACATTTCCTTTCATCCACCTTTGTTTTAGTACCAAGTTTAAGAACACTTTGATTAGCCCTAGTTCACAAAGATTTTCTCCTACATTTTCCCAAAAGTTTTATGCTCTTATATTTTACAGGTAAATCTGTGATCCATTTTGAGTTAAGTTTTATATAACATGTAGGGTTTCAGTTGAGCTTTATTTATTTACTTTTCACCAAAGAAAATTCAGCAATATTTGTTGAAAGGTTATATTTCCTCCATTGAATTCCTTTGGGGCCTTTCTTAAATGTGTCTTGTGGATGTTTTCCTGAATTTTATCTTCTGTGTTACTTATCTATATGTCTATCTTTTCACCAATACCAAACAGTTTTGATTACTACAACTATGTAATAAATCTTGAAATCAGTTAGACTGAAGTTTTCTATACTATTATATTTCTAAAATTTGCTGGGCTATTCTAGTTCCTTTGCTCTCCAATACAGATTTTAGAATAATCTTAGATATAAATACAAAAATTTACTGGGATTTTAATAAGAATTGCATACATTTTGCATATCTATTTGGAAAGAATTGACATTTTTACCAAGGCAAGTCTTCCATTCCACAAACATGTTATTCCTTTCCATATATTTAGATCATTTTAATTTCTTTTATCAGGATTTGGTTGTCTTCAACATACACATTCTGTGCATGGTTTCTTAGGTTTTCATCTAAGTATATTTATTTTTAGTGATTGTAAATTATAATCTATTTTAAATTCAAGTCTATATGTTTATGACTAGTATATAGGAATATGATTTTTGGTATGCTGATCTTGTATCCTGCAACTTGATACTCCAAGGTTTCTTCTTTTATCTGTTGTTTGTTTGTTTGTTTTTTATGTAGAGATCCTCCTTTAGGCATTCTTTTAGGTCTGCTAGTAACACATTCTCTCAGTTTTCTTTCATCTGAGAATATCTTGATTTTTTTTACTCATTCTTGAAAGATATTTATACTGGATATAGACTCTTGATTGATAGCTCTTTCTTCTGCACTTGAAAAATGTGATACCACTTCTCTGTGGCCTCTATGGTTTCTGATTTCTGAAAGTTTTCTGTCACTCGAATTTTTTTCCCTTAATATAAGTTGTTTTTCTAACCCTGATTTCAATATTTTTTTTTTGTCTTTTCTTTCAAAGTTTGGCTATGCCATGACTTGTTGAGCATTACTTTGGGATTGTCAAGTTTGTGGTTCACTCAGCTTCTTGAATCTTCTGCCAAATTTAGGAAGTTTTCAATTTTTTTATTCCTTTGAATACTTTTTAATCCTTATGCTATATCTCCTATCCTTCCAGAAATCTGCTGATGTGACTGCTAGATCTTTTGCTGTATTTCAATAGATAGTTACAGCTCTGTTGGTTTTTTCAAACTGTTATCTTGTTATTGTTGAGATTGAAGAATTTCCATTTCTCTAACTTATAATTATCTGACTCTTCCTTTTGTCCCCTCCATTCAGCTGTTGAGCATGGCAATTATTATTTTATTTGTTATAGAGACAGAGTTTCACTCTTGTTGCCCAGTGCAATGGTGCGATCTTGGTTCACTGCAACCTCTGCCTTCCAGGTTCAGGCCATTCTCCTGCCTCAGCCTCCTGAGTGTCTGGGATTACAGGTGCCCACTACCATGCAAGGCTAATTTTTTTTTTTTTTTTGTATTTTTAGTAGAGATGGGGTTTCACCATCTTGACCAGGCTGGTCTTGAACTCCTGACCTCATGATCCACCCGTCTCGGTCTCCCAAAGTGCTGGGATTACAGGCAAGAGCCACCATGTCCGGCCCCATTATTATTATTATTTAAAATTTTGTCATTGTATTTTTAAGTTCTTGATTTCTATTTGGTTCTTCTTTGTAACTTCACTTTTTTTTCGGAGACTTCTTTTCTTTATCAGCAATTTCTAGTTGTTTCATTTCCTTCTAATATTTATGTAATTCCTCATTTCAACATTTTTGTGATTCTGCCTTAAAATATTTTCCAGATAATTGTAACATCTCTGTTACCCTATGGCTATAATCTATTTATTGGCCTTAAATTCATTTTAAGATCTTATTCATTCTTGTTATGATGAGACAGTTTTATATTGAAACCTGAACATTTTGGATATTGTTATAAGATTTTTAGATTTTATTTAAACCTTCAGTTTTATTGGTGATAAAAGAAAAACTTCAACCAAATTAAATTTAAAGGAATTTGAGCACAGAATGATTTGTGAATTGGGCAGTGTTCCCAGCCAGAGTAGGTTCGGAGACTCCAGCACAGCACACGTGGTAGAAGATTTATGGACAGAAAAAGGAAACTGGCCTACAGAAAATGGAAGTGAGGTACAAAAACAGCTGGATCAGGTACACCTCAGCATTTGCCTTATTTGTACATGGTTCAAACAGTGGCTCCATTTGATTGGCCAAAACTCAGTGATTGGCACAAGTGTAGGCTACAGTCTGTATACAACTCCATTTAGGTTATAGTTCACGTTGTACAGAGAAACCTTTAGGTTGAACTTAAAATATGTAAGGAGGCAGCTTTAGGCTCAAATCGATTTAACACTGACTTCTTCTAGAACTTCAGCAGAGAAAGTCAAGATAAAACCTGTGGATGCCGCGTTTCAGCTGGACTGTGGTGAAAGTCTTGAATTCCACTGGATGTTCTCTATTCTACTCCAGTGGGGAAGGAGAGGCCTCTCATTACTGCTGGTGGGAGTTAAAAAAAAAAGAAAGAAAATCAATCCATGCTCCCCATATGGTCTCCACTGGCTATATAATGTGGGGCCTTCCTAGTGTTTCTTCTCTGACTCATCCCATCAGTAGTGTTGTGGTATCATTACAACCTGGAAAAGGTAAAAATGTAGGCTTCCACTAAGCCTGTTTTGGCATAGTTGAGAATAGGGCCACAGGTTTTTACCAGGAGTAGAGGAGTTACTATTTGAATTTTCAAGTCTTGCTAAGCTGCTCCATCCCTGATTCTTTGGATAGAAAAGGCAGGTTTTTGTTGGCTTTATTTATTCATTTGTCTGCACTCATCAGTGATCCCCAGTTTCCTGCTTCCTCACCTCTATATCTGAGATATGTGAGGCGGAAAGATAACCCACGGAATTCACTGCTGTGTTCCTTGTTCCTTGGGTCTTACGGGTTCTAGTAGGTCTCATTTCTCCTCTTCACCTTTCAGTGTATTCCTATGTTTGTTTATATAAAATGTTCTGGGCTTTTAGCTGTACTTAAGTGGTAGGGATCTGGAATAGTATGACTACTTTATCTTCCCAGAAGTGGAAATCTCAAATGGGAAGACTTTATGTTTCTGTATTTAACTTGACCTTAGACTAAAATGGTCGAATTGAAAGTCTAAGTTCTCTTTGTTTCAGAGTTTCTTTCTGCCTGTGTGTCTCTAATTGAAAATGGCTTAACCTCTAGTGATGTGAGTTTGAATAATTTTTCTACCTCCAAGATTAATACATTAGATGATATCATCTTTTAAATTAAACAATATCTGTTCCAACAGGTTTAAAAATTGAAAGATGTACTTCTATTAATATAATATTGTCCAAACTCAGACTATAAAGAAATACAGACTCTAATAATCTAAATGTCTTTGGCTTTATGAAAAATTATTCTTTTACAGATGGGTAGATTGCTAAAATTTTCTCCCATTCTGTAGGTTACCTGTTCACTCTGATGATAGTTTATTTTGCTATGCAGAAGCTTTTTAGTTTAATTAGATCCCATTTGTCAATTTTGGCTTTTGTTGCAATTGCTTTTGGTGCTTTTGTCATGAAGTATTTGCCCATGCCTACGTCCAGTATTGCCTAAGTTTTCTTCTAGGGTTTTTATGGTTTTGGGTTTTACATTTAAGTCTTTAATGCAGCTTCAGTTAATTTTTGTACAAGTTGTAAGGAAGGGGAGTTTTCTGCATATGGCTAGCCAATTTTCCCAGCACAATTTACTGAATAGGAGATCCTTTCCTCACTGCTTGTTTTTGTCAGGTGTGTTGAAGATCAGATGGTTTTAGATGTGTGGTGTTATTTCTGAGGTCTCTGTTCTGCTTCATTGGTGTGTATGTCTGTTTTGGTACCAGTACCATGCTGTTTTGGTTACTGTCACCTTGTAGTGTAGTTTGAAGTCAGGTAGCATGATGCCTCTAGCTTTGTTCTTTTTGCTTAGGATTGTCTTGGCTATACAGGGTCTTCTTTGATTCCACATGAAATTTAAAATAGTTTTTTTCTAATTCTGTGAAGAGTATCAATGGTAGTTTTATGGGAATAGCATTGAATCTGTAAATTACTTTGGGCATGGTGGCCATTTTCAAGGTATTGATTCTTCCTATCCATGAGGATGGAATGTTTTTCCATTTGTTTGTCTCCTCTCTTATTTCCTTGAGCAGTGGTTTGTAGTTCTCGAAGAGGTCCCTCACGTCCCTTTTTAGCTGTATTCCTAGGTATTTTATTCTTTGTAGCAATTATGGAATGAACTTCATTCATGATTTGATTTGACTCACTGCTTGCCAACTGTCTAATATCCAGAATTTACAAGGAACTGAAACATATTTAGAAGAAAGAGACAAACAACCTCATCAAAAAGTGGGCAAAGGATATGAACAGACACTTCTCAAAAGAAGATATTTACATGGCCAAAAAAACATATGTAAAAGAGCTCAGCATCACCGATCATCAGAGAAATGCAAATCAATACCACAATGAGATACCATCTCACAATAGTCAGAATGGCAATTATTAAAAGGTCAGGAAACAATAGATGCTGGGGAGGCTCTAGAGAAATAGGAATGCTTTTACACTGTTGGTGGGAATGCAAATTAGTTCAACCATTGTGGAAAACAGTATGGTGATTCCTCAAGGATCTGGAACCAGAAATACCATTTGACCCAGCAATCCCATTACTGGGTAAATACCCAAAGGAATATAAATCATTCTACTATAAAGACACATGCACAGATATGTTTATTGCAGAAATACTTAAAATAGCAAAGACATGGAACCAACCCAAATGCCCATCAATGATAGACTGGATAAAGAAAATGTGGTACGTTTACACTATGAAATTCTATGCAGCCATAAAAAGGAATGAGATAATGTCCTTTGCAGGGACATGGATGAAGCTGGAAGCCATTATCCTCAGTAAACTAACACAGAAACAGAAAACCAAACACCACATGTTCTCAGTCATAAGTGGGAGATGAACATTGAGAACACATGGACACAGAGAGGGGAAAAACACACACCATGGCCTTTTTAGGGGTGAGGGATGAAGGAAGGGAAATTGGAGGATGGGTCAATGGGTGCAGCAAACCATCATGGCACACGTATACCTATGTACCAAACCTGCACGTTCTCCACAGGCATTCCATTCTTTTTTAGAAGAAATAAAGAAAATAAAAGAATAATTCAGAAACTCAGAAATATGTTAAAAACACAAATTACCATAACAAAGTTAAATATTTGAAAAATCAGATTAATTTAATAATTTTGGTTTTAAAAATTTTAGTTGATTTTTTTCTCTAAGTTATCAATGATAAATATAATGTAAACATACATGTCCTTTTCAAGACTTAACAAGACTAGTTTTCTGAACTTCCTAAGCAATGCAGGTTTACTGATGAAATAAGCTAACATACTTTTATGTAATGTTTAATATTATGAAAAATATAATGGGTTAAACAAAATTGATTTATTCTTCAGGTCAACTTTTTTCGTATCAACAGTAAAAATACTTGGATAACTTTAAACCCTGAATTAATATATAATGGACTTAACTGGTGGATAATCATTGAATACCTAGATAATTACTAAGCATAATTATAATTCTTTTTACATTTTATTTTTATATGATATAGAGAAGTGGCCCTCATTTTAGTTCATGCTAATGAATGTTTTCATTTTTTTGGCCATTTTAAGAGGTGTAAAAGGAATGTTCATGCCTGTAAGAAAAAATTACATTTCAATTTGTATAAAGGTACAATAATGCAAGATAAAGCTCTAAAGATTTGCTATATGACATAGTGACTATAGTTAACAATACATTTATGTGCACTTAAAACTTCATTAAAAGGGTGAATCTCATATTATGTTTTTAGCACACACAAGTAAAAAAAAGACTCAAGAAAATTTTTGGATGTAATGGCTGTCTGTTACATTGATTATGGTGATGACTTCACAGGTGTATGCATATGTCTGAACTCATCAAATTGTATGCAATTAATATGTACAATTTTTTATATCAATTGCACATCAATAAAGAAGTTGTGGCATTTGTATTTATGACCTCTGTGAGTCTGCAAAATACTTTTGTATAACAGAGTTCTCATTGATCTGTTTCCTGATTTTGTCTATGAAATAGAAATTAGTTATTTTAGGTAAAAAATATAATTAATATGTTTGATAGAGATTATACTAGGAGCCACAGTGACAGCGAATTATAACTGTGTGCTTTTAAAAAAAAATTAAGGAATTAAGGAAAGAAGGAGTAGTTTCATCCAAAAGTAAAGTTAAATTTTTTCAGAACATGACAAAGCATGGCAAAATCACAAAACATGAGAAAAATGAATTTTAATTTCCATAGTTTATAATACTAAGTCATAAAAAGTCATAAAATAACCAGTGGAATGTGTTAAAATCTTGTCAAACTTTTTCAGATTGGGTGAGCTTCCTGATTAAAGTTTCTGCTTTGTATGTAACCTGTCTAGAAAGCGGTGATTCTATGTATTACCAGAATAATTTTCTCAATTTACATTAACTTTATCATGTTCTTGATTATAAAAAAAATACAAAGGATAAAGCTTTACATATAAAAGATCGAAACCGCTTTAGTAGAATTCCTTATGTTTCTATGTTTATTTTAAAATATCTTATTGTCACTTTGATTAAATAAGTATTATTTCTCAGGCACCCATAATAATATCTTAATTATGTACCCCTCTTTGGACAAAATTGTTTTATTAAAAATGTATCTTAAATTTATAAAAATAATTTTCAAAATTGTATCTTAAATTTAGAAAAACTAAAATAACATTTCAGGATATGTTTTATTATTAAAGTAAGACCACTGGAAAATTACAAATATTTGTTATTTCACCATCTAAAAAGAGATGAGAAATAATTAAATGTTTGGTATGCTTCCTGTTTTTTTCAAATTGGTTCCTCATGATTGTAAGAAATATGTGGATAGACTTTTAAAATCAGTATAGAAACTCAATTTTCCCTAAGTTAAGTTTGTCTAAGTAAAATGGTATTAATGTGAGTATTTCAGAAGGAAGACACTTTGGAAGAATACCCTGGATTTTTACAATTTCCTAGATGTCCATAACATGTTTTTACCCTCAGTGAAAAGCTGATCTAACTCCTGTGTAATAGCTGTCTTATTCTTCTCCATTTTTATATTACTCTTAGTGTAATAAATTATACACAATCAATTACTTTTGTTAACTTAAAGTTGTTTTTATTTTATTCTGACACTTGCCTGCAGAGTCTGCAATTATGGTACAGTCCAGAGTTGGTATCTTCTACAAAGTAGAACAGTCTCAGAATATCATGGAAAGGTCTATAATGGGTACTTTAAATTGTTAATATTGCAAAGAATTACGCCGTTATGAATGATAACATGCAGACCAATTGTAGTCCATATTAGTGAACAGAATGAGAATTTTCAGAATTGTTTTAAAATGGAAATAAACGACTTCATGAAAGCAGGCTATGGACAGAGGAGCCATTGGGACAAGAAATAATTACATAGGATGACATTAAAATAAAAGAAATTTTACTAAGCTTTAAAATATATTATTGATATTATTTTAATAATCTGTTTATTTGTGTGTGTGTATTATAAACACATATATATACACATATATGTATTATATATAACCTAAATGTATTAGACTCAAGATTTATAAAGAAAGTGAAGTACTTTAAACCTCTTGCTGCGTCTCATTACTTCTTGTGGCAACATTGTTAAGTAAGTTCAATAAGAAACTGTTCTCTCTTTTGCTAGGACATAATTGGAAAACTTCAGTTTGCAAAAAAGCCATACTTAGAGTATTGCATTTGATGATGATTATAATTTAATCAAGTATGACAAATTACTATTAAGTAACAAGGACCGACTTTATATAAGGACGTAATATCTAGAAAACTCTCCCAAGAATATTAGCCTGGTACCTGGTTTATAGGTGCTAGGTCTGTAAATGGGGAGAAAAATAAATTTTTGAGGATAAGAAACCTTAGCAAATTTTTAGAACCTCAAAAAGAGGATGAATTCACCCATACTTATAGGTGCTGCTGGTAACATTGTAAGGAAAGAGATTTTGGTCTCAATTTTCTAGACTTGGGATCTCAAATAATAGAGGACTCTAAAAGTTCAAAATGCTTCAGGAAAGCTTCCAGAGAGAAGCTTTTTTATAACCTTAGTGTTTGTTCAAAACCGTGTGGCTTTATATTTGCGAAGCAAACTTAAGGAGGACTAATTAAAAACAGTGTTGTTGCCAGTATATCAATAATCAGGTTAATTGAAATATTTATCAAGACAGGTTATTGCATGTAGGAGAAGAATAGCATTCTATAACCAAATAAGCATTCAGAGACAGGCGAGAACAATTTAAAATTAGTAAAGTGACTGAAGTTAAATTTGTAAAAATATCCTTCAATGTTTAATAATAATTACGTCAGAAATGAAATGGAAGAGTGGACATAAATATTCAATAATCATTCCAGAAAACAAATAAAAATGAAAACAAATAAATCCATGTGTTTGTGATATTTCATTATGCCTATGATAATGAGTGAAACCTAAATACTTTCAGAAAAAAAGTTAAATAAGCATTAAACATGTCACCTAAAAATTGTTGGAAATTAGCATGTTATCACACTTCTTAAAAGAAACACTAGAATTTAGAAAAGAATCGAGCCATTATCTGAAGAAAAAAGAGTTCCAAAGAGAATGATCTGGTCAAAGTATCAATCAAGTGTGAAGGTTGAGTAAGTAATTTTATCTTATGTATGTTCACAAAAAAGTCACTTCCCATCAATTGTTTTTGGAAGCTATTAAAGGAAGTGTTGCATGAAAATGAGAAAGCTATTTAAACAATGTTAAATAAAATATAGGAAAGACACAGAATACAGTAAAGATACCAACTACCAAAAAAAAAAAAAAAAAAAAGAAATTCCAGAAAGGTGATGTATTTTGTGTGGAGGGAGTAGGAGGGGAAGGTAACTGTGTTACCATTTCAATTTCTAGAAAAAAATCCATAGATGAGACCTAAAACAGAAAAGCCATTAGTCTCACACACAAACTTTAGATTTTAATATTTGATAAAAAGGAACAAGAACCAACCAGTTTTAGGAAAATGGTTGCCTTAATAGAGTGGAAAACAGTTCTTTAGAATGGTTGAGAAGAGAGCTGGTAGAACCATATCACATGTAAAACCCTATACAAGCATTACTGTGCTGAGAAAATAAATACACAATTTTCACATCTCAAGATTCTTGCAGTTAAAAAGAAAAACCTCTTACAATGAGTAATGAGAAAAGAATTACCCAAAAGAATAATGAGAAAAGAATATAGAGAAAAATAAGAAATAGATAAGAGCTGTATAAAAGACACTGAATTTTGCTAGCAATAAAGATGGATGAGTAGCGAATTTTGAATTCTCTGACATGCTTCTCATTTATTTGGGTAGGAGTATAAATTTGCAGAACTACTGTGGAAGTCAGAAATAACATTTTATTTCTTATAAATGTATGTATAATCATAATCAGAAAACTGCTCAGTCTATTGAAGAATATTACTCTCTACTTGATTTTCAAAGAAGAGAAACAGTGAAAATATTTATAATTCAAATGAGTGAATACTGGAAAAGCCCTTAGAAAATGATCTGGCACATAATAAGCAATAAATAGGTGTAGGATACTGTCATTATTGTCATTATAATCATAGAACTATTTATTCATATAATCTAATAGTAAAACAAATCACAGTAATTTGAACAGATAATGTTCATTGCTACTTACGAAAATAGAGGTATTTCCACAATTGAGACTGAAGATTAAAAAGATCATTCATTATTTCATATTGTGTGTCTTATGTGTGTGTGTTTACAAACACATTGGTAAAAATTATTACAAAAGGGGCTATTTGGAGATACTTTTATATTCCCTCTTAGTTATTTTTCAAATTCTTCAAAGTTTTCCACTGGTGACATTCTAACACTTTAAAGAAAACAGTGAGAGTGGATGGGAAATAGCCATGCAAAATTTCAAAAGTGATAAGTTTAAAAACCAAAAAGATTTGCAAGAAATTGCAATTGACTTAATAAGGGGGAAATAGTTTTCTTTTGCAACATCTAAACCGTAAGTTAGTTTTGATTATACTCCCAACTTGTTTTCCATGATAGATACTGATATGGTCATTTGTTTTTCTTGAACATATCCATTTATAAACTTGTTTTCAAGTGTGAGAATGCAAGAGGTACATAAATTTTATGACAGGAAAATCACATAGAAAGAATATGGAAAACCCAATATTTTTCTATCAATCTTGATTGCAAAAAATTTTAGCAAGGCTATTTGTTCTTTAGCGCCATTTAAATGTGAGTACTTCAGAACCCAACCCCTGCGACCCTGCCCCCCAAAATGGTTATCTTGTTGGCAATGAACATGGCAATTATGCAGGGTTGGAAAAAAAAACAAACAAACTGAGAGTGCTTTGCCACAAACGTATTTCACAACTTAAAGGGGGGAAAAACCGTGCAATTAAAGAGCACTGTTTTAACGGAAGGGTGTATTTATTTAGATTGTTAAAAATCATAACCTTTGAATAATGACTTGTTACTCAATGTCTTAGCACGGATGTTCAGGTTTTCCGTAAAAATGATGTCAAGAGTAATTGGTGGGTTATGTTGCCTTAAAAAAGGTGGTTATTTCTTTGGTGAATGGGATGTGTGGGTTGTTTTATGTTCCCAGTAACTTAGGTTAAGAAATGTCATCCATAAATTATGTAATTTTCCAGTATATTCATAACTCAAATTTTAAATTAAATAGATGCTGTTATTTAATTTTGCAGTTGTTTCATGATAAAGTTGTTTTAGGTTTTTAAAGCTACAATGAGGCCCTTACATGAAATCCAACTGATTTAAAACGAAAGAGGAATCTTTCATAGTGACTGCAATTTTTATGTCTTTCATTCATTAAATCTAGTTTGCAATTAGGAAAGTATCTAAAACAAAGGTATCTGTTGTGTGTTTGCCAGATTGGATTTACCTAAGTACATTCTTGTGTACTGGGTCTATAATTTATAAGCATTTTATTATCTGCTATGTATGGACCCTATGAGTTGACCTCATACAGTTTAAACTCAGAAGACTCCTAAAACCTGTGATAGCTTCTTTTGTAATTGTACTTCTTTTACTCCAAACTATAGTGGAATTGTGATATAGCAAGATATTTATTAGAGTAGAGCAAATTAAAATTCTTATTTTATACTTCACATATACCCCAAATCAACTCTAGTATACAAAATGTTACTATGAATCCATATTTTTTTATACAATAAAGGAAGTTATTGAGTTCTATGTGAAAAACAGAAGGTATGAGTTCAACATGCGATAGGCCTATAGATGAACAAATACTGTACCACAATTTTATTTAGGAACAGTAATATAAGATGTTTTCTTGTCAGTACTTTTTCTTTCTGTGAATTTTTTCAGCACAAATTCCAAACTATTGCTTGTATTCATGTTCTTATCTGTATACTGCTTTCTTCAAATGATAGAATCAGCACTAAATTAAATCATCAGTGTTCTGACACGTAATTTCAGTTATAATCACTTAAATTGGAAAGTATGTCTAAAGATTTCTTATATCCATCATATTCATTAACTCCAGTCTCACAGATACATATCACATTAATATTAATTCTTCAATTATCAGAGCAATGAGAAGTAAATCTCTCCATTTATGAATTCATTCAAGAGAAGTATTTCTCTCTCTCTTTTCTCTCTCCCCTTTCTCTCTCTTTCTTCATCATCCTTCCTCTCTCATTTTCTTTCAACTTGAGACCCTTTGTTCAAAACAAGATTTTATTTTATTTTTTATTTTTGAGACAGCGTCTTGCTCTGTTGCCCAGGCTGTCATGCATTGGCATGGTCAGGGCTCATGGTCAAGGAATCCTCTGCCTCAGCCTACCAAGTAGCTGGGACCACAGGTGCATGTCACCACACCTGGCTAATTTTTCGATTATTTGTAGAGATAGGGTCTCTCTATGTTGCCCAGGCTGGTCCCAAACTCCTGGGTTCAGGTGATCCTCCTGCCTCAGTCTCCAAAAGTGCTGAGATTACAGGTGTGACACACTGTGACTGGTAGGTTTATTTATAAGACTACATAAAAATATAAAAGTGGACTGAGATGATCAAAACACACATAGGAGCCAAATTCCTCTTCATCTCCCTTTTCTCAACATCTTATTGCAAATCTCAGGGAAAGATTTCTTGGGAACTTCTTGAATTCAAATTCACTGATAAAAGACTTATCAAAAAGATTTAATGAGGAATAGAAAAGAGTTAACACACTTGTTTCACATTTTATTTTTCTTTCAGAAATTTGGACCCAGTACTGCTTTGGAAATAGCATAATTTAAAAACACTTTATTTGAAAAATCTATACAGGTGAAGGGTATAAATGTAAAAATATGATTAAGGACAAACATAAATTAAGCTCTTTATAAAAATGAATGAATTTTTTATAATTTAAAAAATACAAACAGTGCTATTTTCTTACTAAAAGGAGGTGTTGACCATTTAGAATAGATCTTCAGTCTCATGTATATAGACAGACATGATTTAATCATGCTACTTAATGAGTTTTAGATTTTAGGGTAACGGAAAGGTGGTATGCTTTTCTAAAGCTCCTCGACTCATAGCAAGGTTACATTAGGATAAAATCATCGTAATTTTTAAATATTGTAAATGGAAAATGCACTTCAGGCATGATATTTTCAATTTATGATAAGTTTATCAGGACATAACCTCATTGTAGGTCAAGGAGCATCTGTACAAATATATATGTTTGTACAAATATATCTGTACAAATATACATATGTATTTATATATGCAAGTATATATTTAAATAAAATATCTCTAGCCAAATATATAAAATCTCATTTTTGCCCCCTGTGTTTCGGACAATATAATTTAGTGAAAAGCAATTTACGTGTTTACACGGAAAATTATCTGTTAAAAATGTTGCTTCTCTGCAACATATGGACATGAGAAAGTCTTCATGGTTAGTTTCCTAAAAATTAATTGATGAATGGAAACACCAGGTCACTTTAAATGTAAATAAATTCTACAAAAATGACCTCTGATATTTTGTATCCTTATATATTTACACAAAGAGTGCAAATACTGCACATAAACCGTTCCTTAATTTTCTATTGTCATTGATCCTAGTGATTCATTGGAATAAATTCATTAATTTCAATGGCAAAAGCCGCAATTACTTTTGCACCAACCTAATATTTGCACTCGGCCTGGTATATTTTATCATATATGTGATTTTTAAAATAGTATGATTAAATCTATTAATGTTTTAATTTTTGTTTTTGTATACTAGTTTTTGTTTTAAGAGACCTTTACTTTCTAAAGGCTCTCTCCATATATACATATTTAATGTTGTTTTATATATATGTATGTATATATCTTATTCTACCTCAAATTTTTTTTGTTTTTGAGAGGGAGTCTCACTCTGTCGCCCAGGCTGGAGTGCAGTGGCGCCATCTCGGCTCACTGCAAGCTCCGCTTCCTAGGTTCACAGTATTCTCCTGCCTCAGCCTCCCGAGTAGCTGGGACTACAGGCGCCCGCCACCACGTCCTGCTAATTTTTTTTTGTATTTTTTGTAGAGACGGGATTTCACCGTGTTAGTCAGGATGGTCTCAATCTCCTGACTCGTGGTCTGCTCGCCACGGCCTCCCAAAGTGCTGGGATTACAGGCATGAGCCACCGCGTCCAGCCTCTGCCTCAAATTTTTAAGTGAATAATCATACACTCTCTTTTTATACTTTATAATTTGACTTTTGCAGTTATTTATTTGAAATATTTGGATTTTATCTTTGTAAGTTTTCGTAATGAATAGGCATTTAAATTAGCTTTACTTTTTCCAACTGTGTTCTCACTTTTGTTATTATATTAGAAGTTTCTTTATTATTTCATAAAATTAAATATCATCTACATATATTATAAGCAAACATAGATTTGGTTCTGATCTAGTTGTCTCTATTTTCATCAATTTGTTTATTTATCACTGCCCCAATGCCATAATTTTACAATATATTTTATCATCTAGTGGAGAAACCTCTGACATTCTTTTAAAAACTTCTAACGCCAGGTGTATACCCAAAGAATTTAAAACAGATTCAAATATATGTGGACTCATGTTCACATTCTGAATATTCATATTCCAGCTAAAAAGTAGAAACAACTCAAACGTCCATCACTATATGAATAGATAAGCAATATGTCGTGTATATATACATATGTATGTGTATATATATGTATATGCACAATGGGATACTCTTCTGCCATAAAAAGGAACTAAGTAATGATATATTTTACAATGTGTATAAACCTCGAAACATGCTAAGTGAAAGAAACTAGACACAGAAGGTCATATTTACATGAAATATTTAGAATAGGTAAATCCATAGAGGCAGAAAGCAGATTGGTAGTTCGTAGGGGGATAGGAAGAAAAGAACAGGGGAAACAATTTGCTATGTATGAGTTTTTATTTCAGAGTGATGAAAATATTTTGGCACTAGACAGAAGTTGTGACTGCACACATTGTAAATGAAGTACATGTTGATGAATTTTTCTTTTTTTGTTTTTGTTTTTCTCCTTTGTGAATTTCAGGTACTTTTTTAAAAAAAGCTTCCAATGCCAAAATATCTACATCATCTTTTCCAGATTTATGTCTCATTTTCTGTATTGATTTACCTTAAAAATCCTATTGAGATTTTCATTATCACATTATATTCATAGTTTGAAAGGTATAAATTGTAACATTGAATGTTTCTAAATAGCAACATAGGATAACATATCTAGTTATTTAATTTCTGATATCTCCTTCAGAAAAGTTTTAAAAACATATGTTCCTCAGTTATTTTGGATTTACTATAAACTATTTCATATCATTCTGAATGTCATTTTTCTCCTATTTTCTACATAGTTATTGCTAGTGAGCAGGAAAATTACAGATTTTAGTTATTTATCCTGCACCTGACCATCTTGTTGATTTTTCCTCTTATATCTAATAATTCATCCCTTGATTCTAATGAGTTTTCTATATATTTGATCGCATACACAAACACATCATCTAAGATTAATGATAGTTATTCTCTTGTTTTTTATATGCATGAAAATTTTGTTTTCAATTTGTATTTTCCTCTTCCTTGGCTGAAACAGTCAGCACCATTTTGAATGTGACTGTGGTTAATAGATACCCTATTTATGTTTTTTACTTTGATGGTATTGCTTCTAATGCTTTACTCATTGTGCAATCGTTGTTCTAAGTTTCTTGCCCAGAAGATAGTGAAGCTTAAGCTTTAGAACCCATTAACGCTCTTTTCCTAAGGCTTTAGTACTAATTTTGTATTCTTAATTCTGTTATTTTGTGTAAGGACATTCTGTTGTTCAGCTCATATAATCTTCTGGTGTTGGGGTGTGTGTGTGTGATTGTTCACAACTGCTTCTTAAATCACACGTCCTTGTAGATTTCAGTTTTGCTTTTTCAAAGTACATTTCACAATTTGACTTCATATTACTGTTTCAAGATGATAAATGGTCTCACAAAGCTTTATTTCTCTTTTCCTTTCTTAAAACATTGAAAACCCTTCTTCATCCTTGTTTACTCTGTTGCTGCTCAAAAAGAAAATATTAAACTTCTATCAAAAGTATTAGAGATATTCTCTCATGTTTTCGACACTAGAAATTGTAGTTTTTCCCTTTATCCACATACTGCTTCTGGGTGAGGTGTGCTTATTTTTTCTGGTCATTCTATTGTCATGTGATATGTTTTCTTTCCAATGACGGTGCCTAAATTCTTCAATTATGGTACATTTTCTTCAATTAAATTGAATTATTCTCTTATTATTTTTAGATTTTATTTTAATATCAGAAATTCTGAATTTTGTTTCCATGTTTCCTATCTTGAAAAATACTTTAAAGTCCATTGTTCTTTGGGCTTAAATAATAAAAATTGAGAGTCTGGGTTTCTGTTGAAATCACTTATTATATTCTATTTTTCTGGTGAGCCATTCAAAACATATAGTTTAACCATTATTTAAAATTTACAAAGACTTGTTACTTATGGTGTTGGCAAGCATAATATGAAACAAAAAATAGAATGATACAACCCCTCAGGATACTACATGTGCTTGGGCCAAAATATAGCATAATATGTTTACTCATTCTCCTGAAGTCATACAGTTTGCTTCCATTTTTTAAAGTTTTACAAACAATATTGTATTTAACATTATTTTACATGTCTCCTTGTGTATAAGTGCATTCCTCAAGAATATATATCTCAGAGGAAATTGTCGTATCTCATGGAATGTACGTTTTACATTTACTCAGTGAGTCAAATTGTTATTGAAAGTGATTGCTTCAATTAATTCTCCTAATTATAGAAAACAATTGTCCCTATTGCTCCACAACATTTTCAACTTTTGTCAGATTTTTTAATTTTTTGCTTAGCTGATAGGTGGCAAATTGTACTTCATTTTGTGTTTAATTCACATGTTACTATTTATAAGGAAGACTACAAATATATTTTTGGTTTTTCAGGTTAATTTGTCTCTAAATATATATTAAGGTGCTTGGCTCATTTTTCATTGTTTGTTCTCTTATCGATATAGAGGAGTTTTATATAATCTTGTTGCTATTGATTTTTTTAGGTCTACATATGCCAATATCTTCTTATAATCTCTGGCTTGTCTGTACTCACTTAAAGCATTTAAGATAATGGTGGATGTACAGAAGTTACAACTTTTATTGTGGCAAAATCAATATTTTCCTTAATAGTTCGTGTTTTTTATTTCTTGCTTAAGAAAATAGTGTTTAAAATATATTTTCTTCTCAAAGCTTTAAAGGGATGCCTTAAATTTTCTATAATTGAATTTTGTATGATATATTAGAATCTAGTTTTATTTTTTTCTGTATCTTAAAACCAGTTGGTGCAGTAATTTTTTGCACAGGTCTAATGCCACACTCTCTTAAAAGCTACTGTTCTCAAAAAAAAGTCTCACTTCTTAACAAGTAAGTTTTTCTACCCATTATAATATTCATCATTTATCTTTGCTATTGTTAGTGTTTTGCTCCTTTACATTTAAGTTAAAATAGCTTGTCCGGTTTCTACTAACATTTTGATGGGAATTTGATTGGAATCTGTAATTGTTATTATTATTAGGTGGAGAGACAGCATGTTTACCACCTTTACTCCTTTTATTTTTTAACAGACTTCCTCCATGTATGGCAGACCACTAGAAGGTATCCAAATCTTCACTTCTGGAAACTGTGAATATATTATATGGCAAAAGACACCTTGCAGGTGTGAATAGGTCAAGGCTCTTGAGTTGGGGAGATTATCCTGTGTCTTAGTCCATTTGTGCTGTTGTATTATAGTACCACAGACTGGCTCATTTATAAAGAGTAGAAATTTGTTTCTCACAGTTCTGGAAGCTGAGAAGTCCAAGGACAAGGTGCTGGCAGCTTAGGTTTCAGTCTCTGCTTCCAAAGTGATGCCTTGAATGCTGCATTCTCCAGAGGTGAGGAACGCTGTGTCCTCACCTGGCGGAAGAGGAGAAGAGAAGAACCCTGTCTTGCAAACCCTCTTTATGATGCCATTAAACATACTACTTCCCAACATTGTTGCACTGAAAATTGTTTTCAACACATGAAGTTTGCAGTACACATTCAAACTACAGCATCCATAATTATCAGAATGAGCCCAAAGTAATCACAAGGGTCATTACAATTGACAAAAAGAGGCAGGGGTATGAGAGAAAGAGAGGTGATGACTGAAACAGAAATCACAGTGATGGAATTTTTGGTTAGGCACTGTGATACAAGGAATGCAAGCAGCCTTTGAAAACTAGAAAGTGTGTGGAAGGAATCCTTCCCCCAGATACCCCAGAAGCAACACCATCCTGTGCACATCTTGATTTGAGCCTAATGAAACTCCTTTTTTAGACTCATCTTCTGAGCTGCAAAAGAATAAATTTGTTTCGTAAGCTGCTAAGTTAGTGATAGTTGGTTACAGCAGCAATAGGATACTAATATACCATTTAATTAAATATCCCTACATTTTTAAAACAAAGTTTTATAATTTTCTCTTCAAAGTTCAGATAACTATCTCAGATTTGTTTCTATGCAATTTATAGAAAGGTAGGCTTTCTCTTTCTGATTATAGCCTTGTAATTGATTTTGTAAATTGATCTAATACTCAGATTTGTTAAAATACCTTATTAATAATATTTCCTATATCCTCCTTAGCTTCTGTGTAGATAATACACATAAATAATCATACTATTTTTGAAAAATGACAGTTTAATTTATTTCTATTTGTTAACTTTTTTGTCTTACTCTTTTGGCAAAAACTTCTAGTTAGTGTTGACAAGAAGTAGTGATACTGGATAGTCCTTGCCTCATTCCTGATTTAGAGTGAAAATATGATCTATATTGTGTATTGTTTAATGTTCCAGGAGGAAAACAAGTATTTGGTTAGTCGGAGTTAAATGAAGAAGCTTCGGTATAGTGCATTGTTTATTAAAGTGCTGAAATGTGGAAGGAGTAAAATGAAAAACATGATGTTGTTGAAATGTCTGTAATTGCTTTAGGGTATGATGAATAAAAAGAATAAAGTTGCATTACATAAATTGCTGAAGCTTTTGCTTTTAGAACTGCCACTTGACATCTGAGCACAAATCCAAGAGGTAATATTATTAGTCTTTCTTGTCCTTAGCAATAGAAAGGAGAGGGTAGAAAGAAACTTGAGACTGAGAGCCAACAGGCAAATCACTGGCACACTCCACATTTTGGGCTACTAAGCAATCTTATGCATGATACCACTTATATTTGCTTACAATAACACTAGAGATATTTTGCTTTTGTCAACATGATGCAATTATTCCTCATGCATTAAAATGCTCTAATTCTTCTACCAAATGAGATTAACTAAGGGTACATCAGTCACTGCATCTGTCTCTGAGTGATGTTGGTTCTGTTCTAGTAACCTAAATATTCTATGACCTAAAAAATAAACTGTTATCCATAACCAACACTTCTTCTATACAGTAGTAGAAAAGTAGAAAGTAAAAAATGATTATTACATACAAATAAATGTGAAAAAGGAAGAAAGTCAAATGCATGCCTTCCACAGTCCTCATTTCTGTAACTAGAAACTAGTAAGCAAGTTAATTCTTACAGCTGTTTGCAACGATACCACTCTTTCCATGTTCCCTTTATGCTAAGAGAGTACCTAAAGTTGGTCATAGTTTTTGATCTGTTGAGGTGATCTAAATGTGCACTTTTAAAAATACAAATTTTTAGTGATCTTGATTTTTTAGTTTGATGTCATCTTTCAACCACTTTTCACTGAACATGGAAACCATAAGAGAATTCCCAGAAAATTCTTAAAGTTTCAGGCATAGATTTTTTTGTCTCCACTGTGATGAAGGAACCTGATTTTTTCATAGCTTTAAGATTAAGCTCTGTAGCCAGTACAGTGAACCTTTTCTGTATTTGTCCACAATTGTATGGAGCCTAATATAACCAGTTGGCAGCTTTAGTTTCCATGCGAAGGGAACTGTTGTCGTGCTCCCACAGGAAGCAGTGGGATAGAAGACCCCGGAACCATAGACCAGGGTTCAAGTGTTGTGAACCAAATATTTTATGAGTGGCTTATAAGGTGTAAGAAGTAAGGCATTGCCACTTTATTTCAGTTAATTAGCTAGGATACTGGGGAAAAAATGAAACCCCAAATATAAATGTTTTAAAACAACACATGCTCATTTCTTTCTTATTTTCAATAACTATCATAGAGTGGCTTGGGACTCTCCTCCATGCAGATCTCCTTCTGGTATCCAGGCTGGCATAGCAGTTACTCCCTGTTATATTAATACATGCGGCGGCCAAGGGAAAGAAGATAAAGCTATGCTAAAATGGATTCTTAAATCTTCTGCCTGGAAGTGACAATATGTAACTTTTGTTCACATTTTAGAGACCAAAGAAAGTCATATATTATTCCTAAGGAGTTAGGAGAGTATAATCCTACTGTGTAAATAAGAGATGAACTAAAAATATGGGATGAACAGAACCAGGACTATCACAGTGTGCCCCCTGATAACCAAATATTGGATTTCTTGTTCCTTCCACATGCAAAATACTCTCACTACTTCCTCAAATAATCCTACCACAAATTCTTATTTGTTCACAGTATCAGTCTCAAGAGCTGGCATTTTTGAACAATTTTGAATAGTCTTTCCATCAGGAATGGATGCAAAAACATCTCTGAATCAGATTTTTATCAGATTGCCTTTGGGATTCACAGAACAAAAAAAAACCAAGTTACTTTCCCACTCATGGCCTCTATGGATAACTAGGATATGGACACCCATGAGGAGCACTGAAGAAGGTCTGACATATTGTATGTGTGTGTCTGTATTTATTTATCTACATATACTTACATTTATAAATATATTATGCCTGGGCCAGGTGCAGTGGCTCACATCTGTGATGCCAGCACTTTGGGAGGCCGAAGCAGGAGAATCATTTGAGGCTAGGAGACTGAGATGAGCCCAGGTAACATAGCAAGACCCTGTCTCTACAAAAAAAAAAAAAAAATTGTAAAAATTAGCCTGGCATGGGGGCACACACCTGTAAACTTGGATACTTGAGAGGCTGAGGCAGGAGGATTGTTGGAGCCCAGGAGTTTAAGGCTACAGTGAGCTATGGTCATGCCACTGCTCTCCGGCTTGGGCAACAGTGGAAGACCCTGACACTAAAAATAAATAAATAAATAAATAAATAGATAAAATCCTTTTGGGGTCAATACCTACTTGTTATTACAACGTATTTTAATTTCTTGGGATGACCTAAGTCATGATGTGGTATAAACTCATAAATTTTACTTTCTCTGTGCCATGCCTTTTTCTGGTGTTGAGCTGATATCTCATTTCTCTTCCTGCCTATGAAGGTTGTCAGCCCATGGCTTGTGCTAAGTCTCAAGTGTTGCTGTGTCTTGTGATCTAGGATGGTGAGGGTTTGGCAGTCAAAAATTTTATTAGCCTCATATATTTTATTGTAGTCATCTCCATGTACCAATCACTATGGTCACATTCCTTTCCAGTTAAATTTCTTACTCTTGCTATTTAATAGATTAATTTAATTTTTGTTTCTTTTTCTTGATTTAATTCCAGACACATTATCCTTTCAGGTTTTGGTGGGAGAATGACATCTTTAATCCCTTTTTAAAGACATTTTGTCCAATTTAATGAATTTAATTAGTGATTTACTCTTAGTTAGACCTTTTATCTAGGACACATTAATACATTACATACTCACATCCTCTGGATTTGAAACTTGTCATGAGGTTTAGTTTCAACTTGCCTGTGAAACTAAAATTTCTTAGATTTATATTTTAGCAGTTGACATTGAAAAAAGAATTCTCTTCTTGAACTACAGGTTTTAACATTTCTGAGCTTTCTCTATTCCAATTTATTCCTGCTTGTATACTACCCAAAAGTTCTGAGTTCAACTCTCTTTTGTACTACATTTGCAAGTTCAGGTAACAGTAGTCAACACATATTCTGTTATATGATTTTTTTCCTTAGAGTATAACTTCATTATGTACATGATTGAATTCAAAATTATCATAAGCAATATTTTCAAATGATTCACAGCTGCATTAAAAGGGAAACTGTCCTTTCAGTTACTGAAAATTGTTTACTTGCTGCCTAATAAACAAGCATGATAGCATTGGAAACTGTATGTATGTATGTGTGTATATATGTATGTTTGTGTTTATATACATATATAAACATATATAGTTATACAGGACACATAAACATATATAATTGGCAATTATAGATATATATATATATGTATACTACATATACTCTCTTTCTCTCTCTCTCTCTTCCTCTCAATGTCTGCTCATTGCTACAATATATTTTAATCTCTCAGATAATCCAAGTAATAATGTGGTAGAAACCTGTAAATCTCCGTTGCTCAGTGGTTTAAAACAACAAAGGTTTTGTTTGCACTCCTTTTACATGTCTGTCACAGATTGGCTGAAGCTCTGTTCTGTCATCATCACTCTGGGAACCAGACTGAGGGGGCGGGCATCATCTCAATTACTGCTGATGATAACACAGAACTGAAAGAGTGCTATGACAACCTGGCTGCCAAATGTCAGCTTGGAACTAATACATATTTCCGTTTTTATTTCGTTGTGAAGCAACATGATTCTTCCAAAGATCAAAAGTGGCAGAATGCACAATCTGACCATGTGCCCAAATTCTTGATGGACAGCAGTGATATTTTTCTTATATATCCACCACTTGATTCCTAGGCCTATGCATTCTGGCATCAACAGCAACAACAACAACAAAAAAACAGAACCAAAATGTGGCCAATGTTTCAGAGCCCATATATCATCTTACAGAAGAGTATTCCAAACCCACAGGCTGGTCTCCTAGCTAGAACCTAAACTGAGTATTCAATAGGCAATTGCAACATTTTATGAAGGCCAATAGCTTTTAGATAATAAAATATATCTTAAAGGCAAAAAAATTTTATAAGTTTGAAGACACCAGTACGGTATTTTAATGAAAACTTATTTTCTTGGATAGAAGCAATACTTTCTATGATATCATAATGGTAAATACATGCTAGAAGTCCACAGATGGTGACTGATATAGAATTCCAGGAAGGAAGATGTTCAGAATGAGTACCTTTTCCATCTGGGAAAAAACACTGACTGTGATTCGAAAGGTCAAATATAAGCAATCTGCCTCTAGGTGACTTACTGATGTCTGTGGTAAACTGTGCCATAGCATAGACTTAATCTCTGCTCTTGGGAAAATATATACACATTGAAGTGGTGGTCATCTCAGTGATAGGGAATACCTTAGTCCATTTGAGCTGCCATAACAAAATATCTGAGATTGGGTAATTTATGAAAAACTGAAATTTATTTCTCAATTCTAGAGGCTGGGAAGTCCAAGATCAATTCACTCACACATTTGGTCTGCTGAGGCCTTCCTGCTGCATCTTTATATAGCAGAAGGCAGAGGGTGAACTAAGTGGACACTGAGAGAAGTACCCTTTAAAATAGGCTTAATGCCAGTAAGGTGGATGCTGCCCTCATGGCCTAATCACCTCTTGTGAAGATCCCACCTCTTCATACTATCACATTGACAACACCATCATTTTGGAGAGTATGCATTCCAACCAGAGAAGGAACTCCTAAATATTAAATACACATGCAACACTCCATGCCTACTACCATTTTTTATTTGTTTTTTGTATATGGCTGTGTTGGACAAGGATTGTCATGTTAGATAAAGAAGCTGAATAACAGTCAAATGGTGGGTCATAGTGTACTCCTGATTATTTCTAATTTTCTTTGTAGCACTTTGTAAGCATTTCTGTTATGCATAAATATTTACATACTCTGTACCCATTCCAAGAAATCAGCTTACATTACTCTTGTCCATTTATTTATGCAAACAGGAAAAAACAAAAAAAACTTCTAATTTGTTCTTTTTAAGTCCCTGACCACTGACCACACAGTTGGTCACTACCCACAAATTAATGCAGGACCTTTGCTCATAACCCCCACTCAGTCACAGTGAAAAGCAAACATACTCTGCAAAAATGGGCCTACTGGAAAGATTTCTCTTACCCTTTGTCTTTTAGGGACATTCTTGAGTGGGACCTTGATGCTCTGGCAGTCAACTTCCAGAGAGTACCATCATAGCATGAAAAGCCATCCATAAGCCAAATGTAGGCTTTTTCTTTTGTTTGGTTATTTATTTCCTCAAACAACTAATAACAAGAAAAAATTCACATGACCCGACGCTGTGGCTCACACCTGTAATCCCAGCACTTTTGGAGTCCGAGGTGAGGCCAGTAGTTCAAGACCAGCCAGGCCACTATGGTTAAACCGCATCTCTACTAAAAATACAAAATTAGCCAGGTGTCGGGGTATGTACCTGTAGTCCCAGCTACTGGGGAGGCTGAGGCAGGAGAATTGCTTGAAACTGGGAGATGGAGGTCGCAGTGAGCAGAGACAGTGCCACTGCACTCCAGCCTGGGCAACAGAGTGAGACTCAGTCTCAAAAAAAAAAAAAAAAATTAATAAGATTAGAGATGCAGGATATATATTTAACTAATCTTGAAAAATGGCCATGTAAAAGGTGAGAATTCATAACTAGTGACCTAATTCCATTGTAAAAGAAAGAGTGGGAATTAAACACTTAAAATTCCTAGAAACTCTTACTATTGAGATTGCCAAAATGAAAGTATCTAAGAATGTATTACATTTGAATGGTAAGAAAACATAAATCAAAAGAATAAAAAAAACAAACAAAATAAAATAAAAAAACAAAAGCAAACTTTGACATAAATAAGAGGCACAAATCACGGGATGAAACTGAAGAAGTATAATATCTTAGATTGGCAGATAAATCCCACTAATTTTTCAAAATGTAAAATGCTCAGTATAAATAAAGAAAGTACTTTTAGCAGCAAAAGACTTAATTTGGTAAAAATATCTTTCTTAAATTCAGCTCTTTTTTACTGACTTTCAAAGGAATCCTAATTAAGAAGAAAGACTTGCTCCCTGCTGGGTTTGTTATTGTGTGCTTGCTAGTTTCCTGTAACTGTTAAATTGGAGCTTTATTAAAACATCAAATTGCAGTATAATCTCTTCAGTCAAAATAGTAATATGACAGGCAAAATGTTAAAAAATTATTTTAAGAATATTTGTGGCATTTCTGACAGGGAAAAATTATGTTTTAAGTGACCTCTATTGTTTTTCATTAAAAAATGCTTAAAATCCAGTTCATGCTTTTCACAGGATTGGGAGCTGGTTTTCCCAGTCACCTTTGCCATTTACTGTTTGTCACTTCCAAGTGTCATTACTTCTCTATGTCTCAGTTCTTCATTTGAAAGTGTAGATCACTTTATAGAAATCTAGAAATTATTATTATCCACTTTTAAAATGATCATTATACTCACTGTCAATAGATTGATATATAAAGTATATTGATGTTTTCCATGGGAAGTTCATGATTTATATTTTATGACATATAATCTGTCAATGGTGTTTACTAAATATAATAGAATATTCCTATTTCACACTATTGTCCTTGCTAGAAAAAGAAACTACTAACTAGTATCCTAATGTTCTTTTCTCTTCCACAAACAAAAATAGAGTCTATGTATTCCTGTGTGGTCAAGAACTCTCTCTTTGTCAAATAAATAGACTTTAGTCTGCTGGTTTTGAGAACAGGAGTTCTCAGCTCACAGTCATTATTGAGCTGATTATTTAACAATTTAATTTTATTTGCTGATATATAAAACAATATGGACCAGGAACATAATCTGCAGTAAGATTATCCATTATTTGTTAAGATATTTTAGTGTGTTTAATGTGATAAACAATTGTATAATAAGCAAACAGCAGATCCCAAAACAGCTCTAAGAACCTAAATAATTCTGGGTCAAATTGTAAAATCTTTATTTAGGCAATTTGCATTTTTTAATGTTATCTCAATTGCAGATGAAAATAGTTGTTTTATTTAGGTCTATCATTATTTAAGACAACAAAAGCCATGCCTAAGATTAGTATGTATTGTACATTTCACTAATTATTTGGAAGAGCATTTGCATACTCAATTGTGCCAAGAAAAATCTCAGACAATATTTCCTAAATGTCTGAAATTTGTAAATAAGTACTTCTGCTTCTATTTCGTAAATAATATGTGAAGGCAATTGTTTTACTGAATTAAAAGTAATCTTAGTTCTATAAAATACATGCAAGTCTTTGTTATAATCAGCATTAACAATTCCTGTGTCATGTTGACCAATCCAGGAAGGTCTGGCTAATGGGATAATAACCTGTGTTTATATAATGCAGACTTCAGATTTTATGATAATATAGTAAAAGATTATTTCTATCAGGTTTCCAATTTTAGGTGCATAATTGCTTCTGCCATTTCTCCTAAGCAGGCAATTTTTTAAACCATTTCTTTATGAGGAAGTACTTCAATTGGCATAATTATTTTGAGACTTAGTATAGAATTCTTCAAATGTGGGGTTGTGATGAACATACTCTAGGTTGGTCTGTATTGGGGGAGGAAATTTATATTTCACATTTGTATTTCTCCTATAATACTCTTCAGTGCTATACCAAATCATTGACTATCAATTTAATTTGATATGAAGAGCCAAATTTTTCATGAGATCTAGATGCAGCATAATATTTTGCACCTGCATTTTTACAGGCATGGAATTTAATTGCTCCTTTATTTGGCTGATTATTTTTATATTTGGCCATTTTGGTCATTACACTGAAATTCAATTATGCACTTATTGATGCCCTTAGGAAATTTTGCCCTATACTGACAATTTATGGTTATAATTTAATTGCAGAACTGTGTGGGGGAAAAAAGTACCTATTAAATCTATTGAGAAGGGTGAAGACATACTGTTGGATATTGAAATAAATGTCCAGAATGAGAACTATTATTGGCAAGTACTTTCAAACCATTGTACAATTACATTTTTAGAGAGACCTATTTGATTATGTTCTATTTTTATTATGTACAGACTTTTGCTTTCCAGGAGAAATACACAACATATATAAATGCATATAACTTCGTATACACCATTGTTGTATATTAATTGTAAATCACCTGTTTCTTCATACACTGAATGTTTTATTCAAAAATAGGTGAGTAAATTTTAATTTGTCTTTATGTTGTACAGAGATATCTGGGAAACAAAGGGCTGTCAATGCAACTGTATTTTTTTTTTTTAAGGAATTCTGTTTTACTCTAAGAGCTCCTCAATATGTATTGTACCTTCTCCTGTTTGTTAAAATAGATCAGAGTAAAGACATTTGACATTGTCAACTGTAGTGAAAAGTAACAAAATAGCATAGGGCAGGGTAAATGGTTTTAATTTTAAAGTAAGATAATTTGCTCTAATGTAAGAGACAAACTTTTATTTGTATAAGTACTTGAAACTCTGAAACCAAGCATCAAATCAACATATCAAATGCCTTCACGTGCTTCCAATCTAAAATTTATTTTTAAACCTTTATCAATTTAATGTATATATGTGACATAACATTAAATTTTAGGGTCTGATACTGAAGGAGCTCTTAACTTCACTCAGCTCATTTTCAATCACACTTCCTAGAGATGAACATTTTAGTTTATTCTCATTTTAGTTCCATTGACAGTTACCCCTTTAATTATAAAAGAATGTTTATTATATAATTATTTTTCAAATTTCTATATGGATGTTCAGTTTGGAAAGGTAAAGGTTTAATTCCCATTCTTCAACTTCTACTTCCACTGAATCCCTTCTGAAAAATTTGTTTGTATAATTGATTTTAATTCTTCCACTACTTTTATATGTAATTATATATATATGTATATATATTTTAGACGGATTCACACTGTCGCCCAGGCTGGAATGCAGTGGCGCAATCTCGGCTCAATGCAATCTCCGTTACCCGGGTTTAAGATTCTTGTGCCTCAGCTGTCTGAGTAGCTGGGATCACAGGTGCCCGCCACCACTCGGGGCTAATTTTTTTTTTTTTTTTTTGTATTTTCAGTAGAGACGGGGTTTCACTGTGTTGGCCAGGCTGGTTTTAAACCCCTGACATCAGGTGATCCACCCGACTTGGCCTCCCAAACTGCTGGGATTACAGGAGTGAGCCACTGCACCCCGCCATAACTTTAGATAATATTCTTAAATCACCATTTTCCATCAGCTTTGATTCCCATACATACGGTGAACATTTTAATGTCTAAAACCTTTTCTTGGATTCTGTTCTGCCACCTCCCAGTTTTTCCAGCTCTACCTTTGCCTGTCTGTTTCAAAGGCTCGTTGCATTTGCACTGTGCTCACTATCTGTTGTTGTTGATGTTGTTGTTGTTTTGAGACAGAGTCTCCCTCTGTCGCCCAGACTGGAGTGCAGTGGCGCGATCTCGGCTCACTGCAAACTCTATCTCCCGATTTCACACCATTCTCCTGCCTCAGCCTCTCGAGTAGCTGGGACTACAGGCGCCCGCCACCATGCGCGGCTAATTTTTTGTATTTTTTGTAGAGATAGGGTTTCACCGTGTTAGCCAGGATGGTCTGGATCTCCTGACCTCGTAATCCGCCCGCCTCGGCCTCCTGTTAACTTCATATTTTAATCATGGCATTCTTAAAAGTTGTTTTTTTTTTTTTTTCTTTTAACTTTGAAAATTTTGCATTTTAAATTATTTCTCGTTTCCTTTCTTCTTTCCTTTTTCTTCTCTTCTTGTGGTCACTGAAAAAATAAATGTATGTCTTCTTTACTATATTCATAATACACTGCCAATTTTTAGCTATTTCTACATGGTGCAGTAAAATCCCTCCATTTTTTGTGCATGTAGAAGGTTTTGGAGCTGATTGTTCAAACTGGGATCAACTGATGCCTCATTAATATTTCTTTTCATTGACCCTCTGGTTTACTTCCACCACTTCTTATATCCCACATCTTCCTGTTTGTTGCTTTCCATATACTTTTATTTTTATTTTTTTTGAGATAGGGTCTCATTCTGTTGCCCAAGCTGGAATGCAGTGGTGCAATCTCGGTTCACTGCAACCTCCCCCTCCCAGGCTGAAGCAATCCTCCTGCTTCCATCTCCTGACTAGATGGGATTACAGGTGCCTGCCACCACCAAAAAAATTAGCCTGGCCTTTTTTTTTTTTTTGTATTTTTGGTAGAGACAGGATTTCACTAATTTGTCCAGGCTAGACTTGAACTTCCGAGCTCAAGCAATCCACCAGCTTCGGTCTCCCAAAGTACTGGGATTACAGGCATGAGCCACCGCATCAGGCCTTCACTTACTTCTGTATTAAAATAGAGCATCAGGTAATTTTCTCAGAAAGAATCTGGAGATTCAGCCTTTCTTAATTATAGTGCAATGGAAATATTCTTATTTTCTTGTAATTTAATTAGTTGCAGAATACTTGTTCAAAATAAGTTTTCCTTCAAAAATGAAGGCATTGACTTACTGAATCCTTTATCTTTTGTTGCCAATGAAAAGATTGATGCTACTTGATTTTTTCTTTTATTTGGTTTTGTATTTTTTTCTGATATATGTTCAATCTTCTCATTGTTCTTGGCTTTATAATACATTTTTACCTATCATTTATTTTATAACAATTTTCACCATTTTCTGACTTTCTCTTCCCAAAGCTCATTTTAGTTAGCTTTTGGATTTCTTACAATAGACCCTTTGTTTTTTTTTAATATTCTATTTTTATCTCTATCTCCATTTTATTTCTATCAAAATTGTATGTTTTGTCATTACTCTAAGCAGATTAAACACCTTTCCCCTGCTTCATGGATCCCAATCCTAGGTATTTCTTCCCATGTACTGTTTCACTTTATAAATTTAGTTGCTTTTTTCTTCTGATAGTGTAAGTTATAATGTACACACCTTGCAGACTTGAAGTCAGTAGTCACATTATAGCAGTAATAGTATTGGTTTATAGCAATGCCCACTCTGATTGGTGATGTTATTGATGGCGTTTCGCTATGTTGGCCAGGCTGGTTTCAAACTCTTGACCTCAGGTGTTTTATTTTATTAGTCTGTCCCACTGCCATTTTGTTTGTTAAATATTTTCAATATTTCCCATTCAAAAACACATGATAGTACTTGAAAAATACAGAATAGTGCAACAAACCAAAACTAGAAAATAAAAATTACTTTTAACAAAATAGATTCATTAACAATAACGTGTATATTTTTCTAACATTAATATCTATTTGCTTACAAAATAAAGACTAGATTACAATTGACCCTTGAACAATGTGGGGGTTAAGAGTACTGACCCCCTCACAGTTGAAAATCTGCACATGATTTTGGACTGCCCCAAAACTTAACTACTAGTAGACTACAGTTGACCAAAGCCTTACCAATAACATAAACAGTCAGTTAACACATATTTTGCATGTTATATGTATTACATACTGTATTCTTATAATAAAGTAAGTCAGAGAAAAGAAAACGTTATTACAAAAACCATAAGGGAGACAATATCTATTTACTATTCATTAAGTGGAAGCAGATAATCATAAAGGTTTTTATCTTTGTTCTCTTGTCGTTGAGTGGGCTGAGGAGAAGGAGGAAAAGGATGGTTTGATTTTACTGTTTCCCAGGAGAAAGAGGCAAAAGAGGTAAAGGAAATGGAAGGGGGAGCAGGAGAGACAGGCACACCCAGTGTGACTTTTATTTTTAAAAATCTGTGTATAAGTGGACTATCACAGTTTAAAACAGTGTTGTTCAAGAGTCAGCTGTGTTACTAAGCTATATACCTAATTTTTATTTTGTAATTTATGAACACCATTTTCTATAATTGTAAATATTCTTCAGTGGGATTTTTAGTGGATGAATAGTAAGTTATCTTTCTGAAAATATAATTATTTATTTACCTAAACTTATTTTTAAGGCATGAAAATCTCCATATTTTTTTAGAAAAACTTTCTTATTTTACCCAAAGCAAAAAAAAAAAAAAAAAAAGAGGATGTTGGCATATGGTGTCAAACTGCTGTCAAGAAAAGTATGCCATTTAAATTTCCCACCAACTTTTTTCTTATATTGTTGTTTCTCCCTCTCTTGCTAGTCATAGAAATTCAAATATCTTCTATAATTCTGCAAAGTTCAAGCCTAAAGTTGGGCCTAATTTTCTTTTGTATTCCTTTGATTGCTAATGAGGGCACACATTTTCTAACATCACCGTATGTGCAAAATCTAATAATGTTTTCATTTTAAATAGAACTAATCTCAGTTGATTTTATGCTTACAAAGATATTTCCCATAGCAAAACCTAAAATATATTTTTCTATAACTTCCTTTACTTATTTAAAACATTAATTTATTTAAAATTAATTTTGATATGTTCTTTTTTATTATTTCATTTTTTAATTAATAGAGATGAGGTCTCATTATGGTACCCAGGCTGGTCTCAAACTCCTGAGCTCCAGTGACCCTCCCACCTTGGCCTCCCAAATTGCTGGGATTACAGGCTTAACCCACCACGCCCAGCCTAATTTTGACATGTCTTATCATGTAAAAATATGGCTTCTATTTTTTGAAAAGACACTTAAAATTGTGCTTGGACAAATTATTCAACATTATAGGATAATTCTTTCTTCCTCCACTCTTCCAAAACCAATCTTAATTATATATGAATTTCTTACATTTGGGACAATCTACTTGTGGGCTTTCTTTTTATACCCCTGAGCAATCTGCCTACCTTTGTAAGAGCACTAAATCCATTTTATTACTGTAGTATTTTAGTGCATTTTATAATTTGTGGAGTCAGGTTTACCGAATAATTTTTTATAAAATATTTCTAAAATTTTTTCATGAGTTGTTCTCAGGTGAAATGCAGACTAAGTTACCATTCAAAAAAAAAAAGATGTATAAATAAATAAAACCCTTGTATGAATTTGAAATTTCAATAAACCCCTTAAAATATGTGTTGACTATAACATAGTCTTTTAGAGCACAATCATTGTAAACAAAGAGACCTAGGCTTAAAGTATAGTTCCTCTGTTTACTAAATATGGAATAATCAGAAGTAGACTGTATATTATTTTCCAGGTCTCATATTTTTCAGACTCCAAAGGAGGATAATAATATAGACCTCATTGGGATGTTGTGAATTTTAAAGAGATAATTATTTTAAGTGCTTACCTGAGAACCTGGCACTAAGTAATCATTGAGCAAATGGTTACAGTATTAATCTAATTTTGTCAGAGTACTGATTTGGGAATGACATGGAGTGATTTACTGATCACCCTTAGACACTTTCTACTTGATAATATAAGATGATTTCATCTGTGAAGTATTTCAGGAAGTTAAAACCACAAACTCAGCCTTCTTTTTCAGAGCAAGAAGATTTCTTAACCCAGGAAAACTAACATGATATAATGTGAACGTCATCATTGCATGTAATGATGACTAAGCCTGTTAGTAAAATGTCTGGCTTTGTCTTATGTTATATTAGTGACTTCCAATGAATCATGCTTCCTGGTTCCACGCCTGTTTGCGTCGTGACTTTGTCATTGTTCTCATCAAAAAGTGAAGTTTATTTATTGTCCTCCCTTGACTCTATGCTTTACTTATAACTTGCTTTGATAAATAGAATGGAGTAAAATGATATACAAAGTCTACAATCTAAGATTGAAGAAGCCGTATAACTTCCTCTCCTACCCTCTGAGAAGACCATATTGTGAAAGCCCACTCTAGCTTACTGGAGGTGAGAAGCCACCAGGAACAGAAACAAGGTGCTCAGCTGACATCTTACACCAACTGGAAGCAAAGTGCCTGAGGCCACCTTGAATCTCTCAGTCCTGGTGGAAGAATGTAGCCATATAAGTGACTCCAGAAAGATTAGCAAAGAACTGTCTGTATTGTCAAACACAGAATCTTAAAAGATAACAAGTCCCTAAGTTTTGGGGTCATGCCTTTCACAGTCATAGAGAAACGCAACAAAATAAAGCAATCATGCTGTGCATGCTGAATGCTCTGTCCCTCTGTTCAGTTATTCTGCACACAGACCACCTTTTCTGAGGGTGCAATCTGAATATAAAGTAGATAGAGCTTCCTGTCTTGACAACAAAGACTAAAGATGAAAACTTCTTAAAGCTTAATTCCAAATGAATTTCTTCCAAGTTCATTTTATGTAGGTCCAACCTGTAATATAAAATGTTTAATCTTGTAGACTACTGGGTAAATATAATTAAAACTCTATGTTCCTCTCTTCTCTGTAACCATACTACAAATAAAATGCAGTAAGATATTAAAAGAAAACACTCTTTACCATATACTTGGAAACAAACCAAATTTCAAGCAATGATTTTTGCAAAATCGCTCTCAAATGCAGTGACACATGAAAAAATATGGAGAATGTGACAATGGCGAACACGTTTTGTCAAAGATTTTAAACAACATCCAAACCAAATCTATGTGCAAAAAAGTAAATTTTAGAGAAGTAAAAATTAATAAAATAAATACTTTTTCCATCTCAGGATGAAAAAGTCCTTTCCTAAGCATAAAGACAACAGCAAACTATTATATTAGTACTTGTCACTTGATTTCAAAAACTTCCAATACAAATATAGCAAAAAGAAAACTATGAAAATTAAAAGGCAACTGATAAATTGGGAAATATTTATAATGTTTGTGACATATGAACATGCACAGAAGTTTATAAACAAATATATATTATTAAAATAAAAAGTCAAGAAAACTAGCGATCACCACAGGAAAGAGAAAATATAAATATCTAATAAAAACTTTAACAAATTTGTGACCATGTTAGTTAAGTAAATAAGTACAAATAAATAGATAAAACAAGAAAGAAACATGTTAACTCTGCATTTGATAAAAAATGGTGGAGAGTTAGAGAAGATGGGAATGAATGTGATCCCCCAGGTCCATCATCATCTTTTTGATAGAGCAATCTGTGGCATGTAAAATGGGATGTAAAATGGTGCAGCAGCTCAGGAAAAAGTATGGTGGCGACACGGAGATCATGAGGGTGACAATTACATTAAGTGGGTACTAATCCAGGTCAGGGAAGAGATATGGATACTACCATAACATGAACAATTTATAGCCCACAAAACTTCAGATAAAGTTTCCTGATCACTTGGGAGTAAAAACTCCAGATGGCTGAGAGCACAATGTGAACACTAAGTCACTTGGGAGCAAGTATCCTAGGATACTATATCTAAATCCAAGTTCTTACTTCTTTTGTCCAATGTCTAAACACTCCCACTTTTTATTTCTTATTAAATGGTGAGTGTATAAAATGAACCTTAAAAAGGAGACAATGATTATTAGAAATGAACAAGTGTAAGGCCAATATATAGACACTCAACTTTTTTTTCATAGGAAAGGGCCATGGTATATACAGACAAACACACACATATATGTCGCTATATATGTACACATACACATGTTGTGAATGCAAAGAAACTCATACTCTGATAAATGAAATATTTTAAAAGTGTAAGAGGAAACTAAGAAGGATCTGATAAATCCTCAAAAATGGAATAAAAAATAAAACATTTTAAGTACCAAAAAGAATAATAATAAACACTGTAAAAAGAACACATAGAAATGGCCAACAGTTATATTTAAGGAGGCTCAATGCCATTGTCGGGGAAATGCAAATCAAAAGTACAATGAGATTATCACTTCACAACTCTTAGGATGGCTGTTAACAAAAAAGCACAAAATATGCTGACAAAGATGTGGAGAAATGAGGAATTTTGTACACTATTGAAAATATAAATAGCGCAGCAGCTTAGGAAAACAGTATGGGGTTCCTCGGAAAATTAAAATTAGAACCAACATCTTGTCTATTTATCACTCTTCTGGGTATATATTCAAAAGAACTGATATCAGTCTTGAACTGATATCTTGAAGCAGTATTTCCACTCTCATGTTCATAGCAAATATTATTCACAATAGTTAAGATATGGAAACAACTTATGTGTCCATAGACCCATAAATGCATAAAGAAAACATGGTCTACAGAGACAGTGAAATAAGACTCAGCCTTAAACAGGAAGGAAATCCTACCGTTTGTGACAACATGGATGAAACTTGTGGACATTTTCTTAAGAGAAATAAGTCAGTCACAGAACAAACACCATATGATCCCACTTATATGCAGTATCTAAAATAGTCAAAGTTACAGAAGCAGAGAATACAACAGGGGTTGTCAGGGACGTTGGGGGAGGTGGGAGAAGTGTGGATAACAATTCAATGGATTCAACCGAATGTTGTTCAATGAAACTTTAGTGTTTTAATTTTGCTAAATAAATAAGTCCTAGATACCTCCTCTACAACATAGTGAGTATGGTTGACAATACGGTATTGTGCTCTTCAAAATTTGTTAAGAGAATAGATATCATGGTAGGCATTCTTATCACAAACAAAATCAAAGGGATAAAAGGAAACTTTAGGAGGTGGTGTTGTGTCTGTTACCTTCACGGTAGTGATGGCATCATGGGTGTTTGCATAAGCCCAAATTCATCTAATATAGATGTTAAATATGTGCAGTTCATTGTATGTCAATTATTCCTCAATAAAACTGAAAACATTCTGAAGGCTTAACAAATGCATTCATGCATATAAAAGGCACATGCAAGGAAGGGAAGCCCAAGATATGAAAAGAGGCAAAGAGTTTTGAATGATTAAATTAAAACTAATAGTTACAGAGGGCTAAGGTGGCCAAATACCTAAATGACAGAAGTAACTAAAGAGGAGATAATAAGGCAAAATATTATTAAGATATTTTTGTTATTATACATTTAAAGTGAAAAGAGATTCTTTTAACCTGTGCCAAATGCAATATTTTATAACAAGAGTTTCCCTTTACTTTTCAATGATGCAACAAAAAATAACAAGAGCACATTTTCTTTTTCCTTCCTTCCTTCCTTCCTTCCTTCCTTCCTTCCTTCCTTCCTTCCTTCCTTCCTTCCTTCCTTCCTTCCTTCATCCCTCCCTCCTTCCCTCCCTCCCTCTCTCCTTCTCTCTCTCTCTTTCTGTTTTTTTTTTGTTGTTGTTGTTGGAGTCTTGCTCTGTTGCCAGGCTGGGGTGTGCAGTGGTGCGATCTCAGCTTACTGCAACCTCCGCCTCCTGGGTTCAAACTAATCTCATTCCTCAGCCTCCTGAGTAGCTGGGATTACAGGCATGTGCCACCACACCTAGTGAATTTTTGTATTTTTAGTAGAGACAGGGTTTCACCATGTTAGCCAGGATGGTCTTGATCTCCTGACCTCATGATCTGCCCACCTTGGCCTCCCAAACTGCTGGGATTACAGGTGTCAGCCACCGAGCCCAACCACAAAGGCACATTTTCTGAAACCTTACGTCTTTGCTCTTATACCGTTACTTGTACATTGCCTCACTGTGATTTGATTTCCTTTCCAAATTCCCTGTATTTTTGGCTGCTGCTATGTAGATGATTAACACATCATCTTATTGACGTTACTTCAAAATATGACTCAATTCTGTTGTAATAATTTGATGATAGAAATTCCCTTGTGCTCCTTATTCCCTAATTAAAGATATTGCTTATCAATATAGCTTTTCCTTTGTGCTGCACCTGTGTTCAATGCAGCCAATCACAGAGTAGGTAATTTATTCAGTTTCCTTCTTATATAGCACTATCAATTTCCAATTTTGATATTTATGAGTGTGTTAGATAATTAAGATCTCTTTGTCTCAGATTTCCTGTTCATACACACACAAATAATTCTTATACTACCAGGCTGTTATGAAAATTATATAATAATGTACATGCAATGGCACATATAACAAGTATTGGAAAGAAATTTGCTATCATTTATTATAAATCTGAGATTTAGAGAAAAGTGTATTTGAGATATGGAGTTTATGTTAAGTGTATTTGAGATACAGAGTTTATGTTATAATTTTCAACTTTCTACATCAGACAGTACAGAAATTAAAGGGTGACATATCTGTCAATCCTCAATCCAGAAACTCAGAACCAAATTGTTAAGCAGAATATTGCTGGGTAGAGGGAGAATCTGGGTTTCCTTGAATATAGCATATTGTTTAGATTTGACTTGGTAACATAAAAATATTTTAAACAATATAAAACAAATTGTATAAAAATTTTCAAGAATGAAGGTCTATAAATCTACACAAAATAAAATAAATTGTCTTAATTATACAGGCACACACACAAATAAGATGATATAACGTTTGAAATTTGTTTCAAAATTCAAAATAATACAGTGATGGTGGGGAGGGTTAGTGAAAGGGTGATATTACAAACAGAATTGGCCCTGAGTTGATGACTACCATATTTATATACTTGCATAGCTACATAAATGTTAATTATGCAATGAAAATGCAATAGTTGGTGTTCCTTTTTTATCCTTTCAAAAACAGTGGTAGTCAAATGACCTTCCTATGTTCTTGATAGTTTTCTTGTTTATGTTGCATCATATTAACAGCATTTTAAATTTATTTTTTAATGGATCAGCATTTATGATCAGTCTCTCCTGCTACCTTTCCTTGTTTTACTTTTTTTCTGTGTCTTTCAGAGATAGTTCATTCACTTATGAAGCTTTATGTTATCACCTCATGGATAATCTGTTTCCTACATTTCTGTTTCTGGGTGACAGCTTTCTTAGTAGCTCCTGTGTGGAACAAGTCCTTTGTATTCTGGTTTATAATTGGCTCCCTGGCCACATAGTTTCTCCCCAGAGGTTTTTTTTTTTTTTTTTTAAGTGTTGGGAATTTCTTAACTTCTTTCTGAAGCTTTACCACACACACACTGTTTCTTTTTTATCCTTTCTGCTTACTGTCTTTATGAAATGAAGTTATGCAAGAAAGATATCTCTCCAGGCATTATAATGTTTTTACCCTGAATACAACGCTTATGTAGGCTGTGATTTTTTTTTTAAGCAGAAGGTGGGTCTCATGACCATTCTAAATTCATGATAGATTTTTATTTGCTTCATGAGAGATCTAATTTAAAGTACACTTCTATACACACATTTAAGGCTCAGAATTTTAATATTGTATGTATATATATAGAGACAGAGCATCAAAATCTATTACTTTCATGATCCATACAATTCAAAAGAAATCATGGAAAGGTCATGATTCATTTTCACAAGTACCAGTGAAGAGTGTGCACATATCAGTTGTTTCACTCTTATGTCCAGAACCTTGCAGGCTCTAGAAAATACTTCTTTTTTTTTTTTTTTTTTTTTTTGACAGAGTCTCACTCTGCCACCCAGGCTGGATTGCAGCGGTGCAATCTTGGCTAACTGCAAACTCCGCCTCCCGGGTTCAAGTGATTCTCTTGCCTCGGCCTCCCAAGTACTTGGGATTACAGGCATGCACAAGTAGCAAATTTCTGTATTTTTAGTCGAGATGGGGTTTCTCCATGTTGCCCAGGCTGGTCTTGAACTCCTGGCCTCAAATGATCCACCTGCCTTGGCCTCCCAAAGTGCTGGAATTACAGGTGTGAGCCATCACAGCTGACCTAAAATACTTCACTTTTAAAAACAACTTTTCATGAGTTTTTTTTTTTCTCATGTAAATAAATGTTTGCCTCAGTCACAAAGCATCTGATACCCCATTTAAAATGGGAAAATATTATAATTTGTAAAATGAGAAATTTGAACCACTTGCTATTTGAAGATGAAAACAAACATCCTCCTATTACCCATTGCAATCTTGATAATGCTTGAATACATTGTTAACGTGAGCTTTCAGGGAAAATAGTTCCAAACTATGGTGAAAATATAATCTGGATATCACACCCAGTCTTAAGCCCTATACAGTTGAAGGAATGTCTGCAGAGAGTAGAGGTCAGAAATCTGTATCTTACTAAGAATCTCAAATGGTTCCTTGTACATGCAAAAACTGCCTGGGAACAACATATATTTTCAGTATTAAGGCCACTTTTCCCAACATTTTCAAAGCCAAGAAATCTCATGCATCAATTTCCATGAAGAAAAATTTTCCACCTGCTGTGTTTTATTTTTTCCCCTTGATTGAATTTTATGAAATATAAAAATACGCTATTCTCCTAACTACATCTGTCAAAGGAGTTTAGGACCACCCCCCCCCAGTGCATATCCTAATTCCATAATATATATTTTATTCTGATTATTAAATTTAATCCTTTAGAATATTTGGATAACAAAGCAAATATGAAACTGAAAGAAAACGAAATAAATGCTGAACATATGTGTTTCTCTTTTGACTCTTCATTCTATGTATTCATATCTATATAGCATTTACAATACAATTTACATCATACATTCAGTTTTTTCTTAACATTCTAAATTTATTACTTGATATTTTTAATAAAAACACATTCATATGGTTTAAAAGTAGAGCTATAAAATTATATAAAGTGAATATTCTCCCTCTTATTACTGCTTCCTGTCTTCACTGATACCTATAATATCTCCAGAAAGTACATTGCCAATGCCAATAGTTTCTTATATATCCTTCCAAAAAATTAACATGGTGAGTATATGCATAAGAATACACATTATTTGATGATTTGTTTTTACATAATTATTTGTTTACTGTATACGTCATTCAAAACTTGACCAATGGGATGAATATGTATGTGTGTTTGTTTTTTCTCTATAAACCAATTATCATCTACAATATTAGGATTTTATATTTTGTTGTTGATTTATGAAAAAAGTAGGGCCTTACAGGTTTAGGGAATGTTTTATTTCCTTTACATTAATCTTGCATAATCCTTTTCTTCAGCTTGCTTATTTCCTGTACTTTGATTTTTATCAGAGTGCTCATCTTATAATTTGTATAAATTCTTTACCATGTAAAAATAAATAGTATTTGTCATGTTATTTATTTAATGCAAGATATCAGTACTCCATTTGTGATTTCATGTCTGCATTTAATTTTTAAAAAAGTTTTCTTGATATCAATTCAATTTTAGTTTTTGCACTTGTCTCCTCATTTGTGACATTTAGCTGATTAGTTATTAGGCTCATGATAAAGTTACATGTAGGTAGTAGTATGCTAGTAAATGTTTAACAACCAGCTCTCTGGAGAAATTAGAAAACTCTGACATATGCATTTGACAACTTTTATAGTGTAAAGCACTTTATAAAAAACTACACATTGTACACATTGCCCATATGAAACCCATGTTAAACTACTAGCATGATATTTAGCAGCTCATCAGATTCTGAAATATTTTCATTCAGCTCTCACCTACCACAAAGTATATGCTAAATACATGTTTCTTCTTACAGTTGTTGTTTGTGTTTTCTAATAATTTTATGCTTATTTTTTTTACTTATGTTTTTATTCCATTTGGAATTCCTTTTGACTTGAGTTGAGTGATTAGTTTCTAAATTGTTTTTATGACTTCCAGAAATAAAACAAACTGTTTTAGTTCATTTTAATAAAAAACAGACTCATTTTCCTTTGGTTTATGATCATGGATTATTTTTCACCTCTTAGCCATCACACATTCCTTCTGCAAGAAACAAAATCTATGAAAACTAGTGGGAGTCATTTTATTTATGAAGATATCAAATAAGATTAATAGTCCAAAGACTATTCACCATTTAGAATTTGAAAGGAATAGTTCTCTCATATATATATATATATATATATATATATATATATATATATATGTGTGTGTGTGTGTGTGTGTGTGTGTGTGTGTATATATATATTTTTCAACTTTTAGATTCAGCAGGTACCTTTGCAGGAGTGTTACATGGGTATATTGTGTACTGATGAGGTTTGGGGTATGACTGATCTTCTCATCTAGGTACTGAGCATATTTCCCAATAGTTAGCTTTTCAAACCTTGCTCCCTTCCTCTCTCCCCCTTCTAGCGGTCCCCAGTGTCTACTGTTGCCATCTTTATGTCCCTGAGTACCAAGTGTTTAGCTCTGACATAATTATAATTGAGAATAGGCAGTGTTTGGTTTTGTGTTCCTGTGTTAATTTGCTTAGGATAATGGCCTCCAGTTGCATTCATGTTGCTGCCAAGGACATTATTTCTTTCCTTTATATGGCTGTGTAGTATTCCCTAGTGCATAGGTTCTGAGGCAGGAGAACAGGGTTTGGAGGCAGAGAACTTCAGGCTAATTTGTGCTGACTTCCTAAAGCTGAATCAAAAGGAAAACACAAAGGTATGCAGGTAGGGCATCTAAGGCCAAATCGTGATAATTTCCTAAAGCTGGATCAAAAGGGAGACACTTGGGTCTGAGGGCAGGGAACCTATTAACACCAACTTCCTAAAGCTGGACCAAAAGGAAAAGCCTCATCTACCAGGTCCAAGTAACAGAGGATCAAAGTCTTCTCTCCCTACAATCCTCCTCCTTCCAATAGGTCTCAGATAGAACAGAAAGGTGCCCTGGGCCAAACAAGGGCCATCCGTTCATCTGCATAGGGCACTAATTCACTCCGGCCCTGTTGATCCCGGGGCCAATTCACCTCAGTTGTTCATTAGCCAGGGGCCAAATCCTTCATCCAGATAAGGGGTAGCCAATAGGGACCGCAGAAAGCTTTGTAACTGGGCCCTTAAGCCACTTGCTGGGGCCCACTCTCACCCTGTGAAGTGCCTTCTTGCTTTAATAAATCTTTGCTTTTGCTGCTTCATTCCTTCATTTTGTTACTTTGTGCGTTTTGTCAATTCTTTGTTCAAAACACCAAGGACCTGGACAACTCACATTCAAGGCCTTCCTTCCAGTAACACATACCACATTTCCTTTATCCAGTCCACTGCTGATGGGCATCTAGGTTGATTCCATGTCTTTGATATTATGAATAGTGCATGCATATTTACATATTTATGGTAGAATGACTTATGCTTATTTGTTTATATATCCCAGAGCAATAATGGGATTGTTCCGATGAATGGAAGTCCTATTTTTAAATTCTCTGAGAAATCTCCAAACTGCTTTCCACAGCAGCTGAACTAATTTACATTCTTAACCAAAAGTGTGTAAGCATTCCATTTTCTCTGCAACCTTGTCAGCATCTGTTATTTTTTGACTTTTTAATAATAGAGGTAAGATGTAAGATGATGTCTCATTGTGATTTTGATTTGCATTTCTGTTATGAATAGTGAAGTTGAGCATTCTTCCACACGTTCGTTGGCCACTTTTATGTTTTATTTTGAGAAGTGTCTGTTCATGTCTTTGCCCACTTCTTTTTTTTGGTTGTTGAATTATTTAAGTTCTTTACAGATTATGGATATTAGAACTTTGTCAGTTACATAGTTTGCAGATATTTTCTCCCCTCCTGCATGTTGTCTGTTTATTCTGTTGTTAGTTTCTTTTTCTGTGCAGCTCTTTAGTTGAATTAGATTAGATGGCTGTAGGTATGCAGATTTATTTCTGGGTTCTCTATTCTGTTCATTTGGTCTATGTGTCTGTTTTTGTACCAGTACCATGCTGTTTGGGTTTCTATAGCCTGGTAGCATACATAGTTTGAAGTCAGATAATGTGATGCCTACAGCTTTGTTCTTTTTGGTTCTGATTGCTTTGGCTATTTGGGATCTTTTTTGGTGCCATATGATTTTTAGAGTAGTTTTTTTCTATTTCTGTGAAAAATGGTGTTGGTAGTTTGAAAGGAATAGCACTGAATCTATAAATTGCTTTGGGTCATATGATCATTTTAATGATACTGATTCTTCCCATCCATGAACATGGAATGTTATTCCATTTGTTTATGTCATCTCTGATTTCTTTCAGCAGTATGTTGTAGTTCTTCCAGAGATCTTTCACCTCCTTGTTTAGAAGTATTCCTAGGTAATTTGTTGTTTTTTATTTTTTGTTTTTGAATGGCTATCGTAAATGTTATTGCATTCTTGATTTGGCTCTCAGCTTGAACATTATTTGTATATAGAAATATTGTTGATTTTTGTACATTGATTTTGTGTTGTGAAATTTTACTGACGTTGTTTGTCAACTCCAAGCACTATTTGATGAAGTCTTCAGTGTTTTCTCAGTACAAAATTATACTGTTAGGGAAGGGAGATAGTGTGACTTCTTATTTTCCTCTTCGAGTGTCTTTTCTTTCTCTTGCCTGCTTGCTCTGGCTAGGACTTCCAGTACTATTATATGTGGAATAGAAGTGGTGAGAGTGGGCATCCTTGTCACGTTCTCGTCTTCAAAACGAATGCTTTCAGCCTTTGCCATTCAGTATGATGTTGGTTATCGGTTTGTCGTAGATGGCTACTATTATTTTGATGTGTATTCCTTCAATGCCTAAAATCGCCAGAGAGTTTTTATCATTAAGGGATGTTGGATTTTACTGAAAGCTTTTTCTGCTTCTATTGAGATTAATATGTGGTTTTTATTTTTAATTCTGTATATGTGGTGAATCATATTTATTGATTTGCATCTGTTGAACCAACCTTGCATCCCAGCAATGAAGCCTACTTGATTGTGGCAAATTAACTTTTTCATGTGCTGCTGGATTTGGTTTGCCAGTATTTTGTTGAGGAATTTTGTGCCTATGTTCATCAGGAAGATTGGCCTGTAGTTTTCTTTTTTCATTTTTTCCTAATGATTCCTTATTATACAAACTTATTTACTAATGAGAAGACTGAGAACAACATACTTTAACTACCTTGAAAAAGGACCTACAACTAAACAGTAATATATTGAGTTATTTGGTTCCCAGTATAGCACTATCCACCTATCCCCTTGTTTACTCTGTGAATTTGGGGCCAAATCAAATGTTTAATGTGGAATTTTTGATGATTTAATAGGTATGAAACTGATAAAAATAACATTACATAGAATAAAAAATAAAGTGTATGTTTTGTGCATATTAATAAATTTCAATGAATATATTTAAACAATTCAATTCATTCTTATATTGCACCAACCTTCTATTGAAGAAGATATGACTTCTAACTATCAAAAATTGTAGAAAAATGTAGAAAACTTATGATGACAAATTATCTGTTCAAAACTTGAGCTTCACTAGTCTTCTCTTAGAATTAACATCTCCTCTCTCCTCTGTCTTTTATTTTCTGATGTTTCCTATCCATTCATTAGGTCCAGATGGTACCTCATAAATATTCAAGTAGGCAGCTATTTGGATAAAGTTAGCACAAAAATGTTAATATTTAAAAATTATTTTTTAAAAGTTTTTTTGTTGAGGACCTCAAATTTGGGTAAAATTAATTGCATGATTGCTGGTAATAAACAATTCTCCTGGCAGAATATTGTCGAGTGTGACTTATTAAAATGATTGTTGTTAATACACAGATTCATTATATTAGACACATGATTCTTAAGTAATGCCTGGTAATTATTAACTGGTGCTTATATGAAGCCACTATGTTGGCTTAGTGATTAGATATTGATATGTGAATCTTCCTAAACTTATTACTGCTGCTGCCATTTAACATTACAAAATTGTGATAATAAATGAGTTTAACAAAATATTGTCCTATTGGTTAAAGTATCTATCATGGGAGAGATAGATCATTTCTAGTGAGTTGATTAAGTCTTTGAATATCCATTACCCATCATACAGTTTAAGAATTCCCAGGAGATGACAGAATCATCTCTAGGAAAAAATTATTTGGTAATGTAAAGGTCAGAAAACTTGTATTTTGCCTCAAGATATCTGTGCGATAAATATGCTTTAAGAGAAGTCTACACTAGCATTGAATAAATAATTTTTTGTTTAAAGAGTGAGCCCAAACTGTTAAGAAAGATCTGAGTGTATGATATCACACAGAATGCTATTTCAAAATTTTTTGGTTTTGTAATTTTATGTACATATAGTATTTATAATATGGTTGTATTTAATTATAGAATTACATAATTAAACAATATAAAATCATGTACTCAAATGTTTACATAAAATATAATTTCACAAGCATAAATATTGTAAAATGAGTATTTTGATGCATTTATCATATTCAAAGTTTATTAGAAGTATTTAATTATAAAATCACTACAGAAACAAAATTTAAAGTTATGTTTTATGTATTGGGGAAATATTGATGCTACAAATGTACTCAAGAAAACAGAAAACTTAAATATACATAAATCAGGGATAAAGTCAGTGAATTGAAGAAAGAATTATCCCCCATAAATCACATGTTAGCATTGTTGTGTTATTTTACACATAGGAAGAGTATCTTTATTGTATAAAATGCTCAAGAAAACAAAAGAGAAGGCAGTGTTTACATTATATGAAGCTAGTGTGAACTTGAAACAAAAGTATGACAAATAAACAGCCAAAAACCAATCCAATTATGAGTATAAAAAGATTAATGGATGAAATATAGTGAATATGTAAAAGAAAACAGACCATGACCAAATGCTTATTTTTAAAAAAGGGTGATCGAACATTGTAAAATAACATGATATATTTCATCACTTGGTGAGGTCAAAGAAAGGAACTATTTGAACATTTCAATATATGCCAAAATGTCAACTCTGTTTAAACAATAATTCTTCATAAAAGGAATTCTTAATGCCTCCTTTACAGAGATTAGCTTTATGAGCTTGAAATGGTACACATACACCCACATACTGCCAAGTTTACTTACTATATATGGTATATGAATACATGAGCATATATAATATATAAGTACATACATACATATGCATATGTTAAACATTTACAGCTATATATATATTTATTACAGCTATATACATTGTATATATATATACAAATGTATATATATACATTTACAGCTATATATATATTTTATTACAGCTATATACATTCATATTTATGTGTATTTTGACTGAAGATAAAGAAAATATAGGCTTGTCTTTAGTATCTTTTAATAATGTTTGAGATGTTTATATTACTGCAATAAAAATTGGAGAATTAATATGAAACACAAATATTCAAAAAGACAACATTTTTATTTCCTAAACAATCAATTGAAATGTTATTAGAACTAATAAGAATTCAAGTAATATGAGTTAATGCCAAATAATTATGCAAAAATATTATATAGCAGTCCTTACTAATTTGCTTATAAATTTTTAGAAGTTTCACATTGTTCACTATTGTTGCTAAATTGATCAACAAATAGAGCAAATCTAATAATATATGCATGAAACTTATGTTAACACTATAATCTTTATTAATGCCTTTTTAAAGTTGACTTTCAAACCTTTGAATAAATGGAGAGATGTTTTATGATTCTGTATGGGAGAACCAAGTGCTGGTCCGCAATACCTACATCTGGCATACAAAATACTAGTCTTTTCCTAACATTACCAATCTTTAAAATCTACCAATCTTTTTAGAAAGTTGTTTTGTTACAGACCCTTACATGGACTTTTGTGACCTATTTGTGACCTACTTACAGATTTTTTTCTCCCCTCTTAGGGCCAAAATAGCATATTTGATTACAAGTCTTTACTATAGACCTTGTACAAACTTCACGTAGTATTGATCCCACATTAACTTCTCAAAGTATAAAAATTTCCAAGTTTTGAAACACATCTGGTTCAGAAAGTTTTGGATAAAAGATTTTAAGACATCTTTCTTCTGTAAATTGGTTTACAAATGCAAATTCAATGGAAAACTGCAATTCCAAATATATTTTTTGGAGAGTGTGTCAGTGCAGAAAGGTTCTTCATTTTCAAGAATCCATAGACAAGAATAATAAATGTATTTTTGAAAAAAATGATTATTAAGGAGGAATGTACTCTACCGGATAGTAAAACCATTAAGATATTGTTTCTTAATAGAAAAGAGGCCCCCACAGGGGAGGCGAATGACACAATGAACCCACATTTCAAGCTGGTTTCCCAGTATTTGTGGAGTCTAGACTTTTAACAGGTAAATGTAGCTATTTGTGGCATCAAAGATTCTAGGTGCCAAATTTCCTTTACATTGCTTTCCAAACCTCTGAGATATTTTCATCTTATCTAGTCAAAAAAAAATTTATTGCAGCCTGAGGAGAAAAACAATTTCAGTTAGAACAGAAGCTTAAACATTGTAAAGGTGATGATAATGACAATATAACTACAATGTGTGGGTATTCCAATCAATAGCCAGTGAATAGCAAGTGAGACAGAAAATGGTGCAGCATAGACATTTGGTGAAAAAAATCATAACTGGAACATTCTTGAAAGCATAACTCTGAGAAAGATATCATAATTACTTCTAAGGAGAATTTTCTTTCTGTGACATCTATTTATTCCTGAGACGTCTTAGGCCAACTTAGTGGAATTGGCAGGATTGAGGCATGTTATTACCTCAAAACTGTCTGATGCTCCTAAATCCAGTTTGGAACAGTTTGAGGGCCAGGTTACTGGTGTATATTAGGATCATGTGGGCAAAAATGCTGGTGAAATTAACTGGGAGTTTCAGCTTTGTTATTGGCACATTGGGGAATTTTCCTGGTATCAGATATGTGGCTGCATAGATGAGCTATGCCTGGTTAAAAGTGGTTCATCAATCTATAAGCAAATTTCCTTTCCCTGACTGGAAATGTTCATTTTACCAGATCGGTAGGTATCATTGCATTTGGCCGACTATTTTGATGGTTTCTTCGCCTTACTTTCTGGAAAGGTCCCAGTGCTAATGTCAAGAGGAGGTTTGGCCAGACAGCAAATTTGCTCCAAACTTTGCTGTATATCAGATGATCCCATGATGCTTGCAGCCTGGAACAGTTCATCATAAAGGTAACCTCATAATACCATCCTTCTATTACCCCGAAATGAAGGATCCGCCAAGCCCAACTATGGAGACAGCTTATAGGACTCTGGGATATGTTGGCTGAGCATATTAAATAATTAAAATGAGATTCTAACAATAGTGAGCAAAGGTGAATATTAACTTTGCAGAAAACTATGCGATTGTACTTTTCAATATGCTCTGACTGCAGGGGTACTTGAAGCATTGCCTTTTAAATATTTTCTTAAGTAAGAAACCACTATTGATATGTATATAAGTAATGCAAAAAGATATATTCTGAAGGTTTTAATGAATATGTTCTCATTTTCTTTATAAGGGAGAGAGGGGACAAAATCACTTACGCTGAAGCAACTTTAAGCACTACACTGGAGATTTCAAGATAGGCAAATTCAAACATGTTTCTGACTTTTGGACACACAAGTAGATATCTACTCTCAGACTCTGCTTATCCTTTTTTTTTTTTTTTTTTTTCCTTTGGAGGAGTCGGGCTCTGTCTCCAGGATGGAGTGCAGTGGTGCGATCCTGGCGCACTGCAACCTCTGCCTCCGGGTTCAAGCAATTCCCCTGCCTCAGCCTCCCAAGTAGCTGGGACTGCAGGTGCGTGCTACCACACCCGGCTGATTTTTTGTATTTTTAGTAGAGACGTGGTTTCACCATGTTAGCCAAGATGATCTCAGTCTCCTGACCTCGTGATCCGCCCTCCTTGCACCTCCAAAGTGCTGGGATTACAGGCGTTTGCCACTGCGCCTGGCCAACTCTCCTTATCTTTTGCTAGTTTATATTCCCAAGATCCATGGTCTAGAAAATAATAAGGACTTTATACATCTTGCTAAGGTAATAACAGAGGGACATCTGGAACAATTTGGTCAGATATTTATTTATATTTATATCTATATCTATATCTGTATTTATCTCTGTGTGTATTAACCACCCCATTGATTTTGTGTCAAGCATGGATTCCTAAGAGCTCAATGGTTATATAACATTAGAAGCTGAAAACAAATTAGGAGTGAATAGCAGACTGCAGGCTCAAACCATCAGAATATCGAGGTTGTTCAGTATATCAATATTTGCAAACACTTAAAGGTTTAAGATATTGTAAGTCCCAAATTTTCATATCAACCTAGCATGGAGATCAAAATAAGAACAGGCTCAAGTTAAAAATGCTTACATGGAAAACACCCAGAGTACAAATATCTCACCTTTGTCATGAGTATGGGTATGCTGAGCTGGCTTAAAGGTAAAGGGACAGAAGACAGAATCGGTGTTCATGACTTTCATCCAGAACCAAGCACATCAATCCATCATCTTTGCTCTAGGCTGCCCTCTCAATTTATCAGTCAGACTAAGTTCTGCTATAGATCTTCCAGGTTTGGCATTTCTGTTGACCTAAATTTCTAGCTCTTGAACTCTGTTTATTCTTTGCTTTACAACTTGTGTCCCCCTGGGTATGATATTTTTAGACTGCCTTCTTAGTAACTGACCTTCTGACCTAGACCTAGAAATATCCCTCTACTATAGCTCTGGAAAGACATTCTCAAATGTTGAACAGAGTAATGAGATACCCTTGACAGCAACATCAGACAGCATTTAAAACTACGGATGTCCGAACCATGTATGTTTTGTATATCACACCTGAGAAAAGTTAAGGGATAAGTATTAATTTGTAGCTCATAAAAGCAACTCTTCCAAAGCCTAAGAGTTACAGACAAGGAATATGGATGGCTTTATATTAATCGGGTCTAGTAAAAGTATAAACCTGGAAGAATCTTGCTTATAAGTTAGATTCACATTTCCCTCAGAATATTCTTACCAAATATCAATTTTCACAGGTGAACTTCTGCAGAAGCAATATATCAAGCAATTAAAGATTTAGTTTGATATTAAAGAATTTAAACTCACTTCATTCTTCTTGAGAAACAATCTACATGCTCTCAATACTCAGATGTAGATGTAGATAGAAATAGAATGCTTTTAATAATTAAATGTAGGCACAAATCAAGTAACTATCATTGAAGAGAAAGAAATATATAGACACTGGGAAATTGGTAGATTGTTGGAATTAAAATTTTCTCCAAACACTACCGTTGAAACATCACCACAGCTTAAATGCCTATATGAATGTTTATGGGTGTGTGTGTGAGTGTATCTCCACACATATATGTGGATATATATGCACATACACATATATATATGTGGAGATATATATATATATTCTTTGTTATTGCATGTGAATAAGGGAACCTATATAAATGCATAATGATGATCTTCATTCCTCAGTTATTCACAATACAGAAAAATATGGATCTGTGTTTTCCCTAAATATGCAGATATTTTAAAAATCCTACACCTCCTCTACTATAGACCACTGTCTTCATATACACTAAAATGTTCTACTCTAAAATTATTTCTACTTTCTTTATAGACTACATTTCTAAATTTCTGTTTCAAACAGTATTTTAAGACATATACCTACTTTGATTTGCTCTCTCTGCTCTTACGTGACTTCTTTAGTTCTTTAATGCTTCATGTGAAATTTCAAAAGTAGCATGAGACATCTTGTTCTATTGTTTACTTCTGCATTTTTGTTCATCACTAGCTTTTAAAATCTGTATTCTGTCTTGTTTCCTTACCACAGCCTGAAATCCATTTTATTGTCATTTTTTTTCTGTATCTTCCTGAAGTCTCATGTTTATGCTTTTCCATTTATGTTTTTATAACAGGAAACTGTCCTGAATTCACTTGAATGTGGATGTGGTTTCTATTTTACTCCTTGGATAAGAAACCAAAGTACTTTTATTAAAAAGACATCTGTTGAACTGGAAATGAGAAGAAAAAATAAATAAGGTTATATTTTCTAATTTGGACTCTGAATTTATTTCTGTCTTATGTTTTAATGTTTATGACATTTTCTTCATCTATTTACTCTATAACATACTACACATGTCTTCACATTTCTCCTCAAATATCTAACACCTCTCCCTCCCTACAAGCCTCAAACAATGATCATGCTTACTATTTTATTGACTAATATAAGCAATTACATGAAAATATATTTGCTTCCCCACAGTCCCTTTCAACCCACCTGCATTGTAATTCCTTGCTTTCACTGCTATGGATGGCATTCAGCAGTCCCATTCAAAGCCAACCTGTTCACATGTTCACTAGATTCCATTATCTCCTTTCTACTCAGGAATCTTGCTCCAGAAATCTTTCTGTATTTCTCCCATATCAACAGTTTTCACACCATCCTAGATTGATTCTATGAGGTTATAGTTTTCATTTTTTTTTTTTTTTTCTGAGACAGAGTCTCGCTCTGTTGCCCAGGCTAGTATGCAATGGCACGATCTCGGCTCACTGCAACCTTTGCCTCCTGGGTTTAAGCAATTCTTCTGCCTCAGCCCACGAGTAGCTGGGACTACAGGTGTGTACCACCACGCCCGGGTAATTTCTGTATTATTATTATTTTTTTTTAGTAGAGACAGAGTTTCATCATATTGGCCAGGCTGGTCTCAAACAGTTCTCATCTTTAAAATTTACTATTTCTTCACTCAACATTTCCCTTTCATTTCGGCCTGTTTGTCTGTTACCCATTAGAGCAAAATGCACAAGACAATTGCTCACATTTGATGATAATATTTCTCTTCTCCCACACTTCTCAGAGTCCACCATGCTACTGAAACAGCTCATGTTAGGGCTATCAGTTACCTCAATGCTGTTAAACCGAAGGTCGATTCTCATTGTTCTTACTTGATTACCGCAACTTCTTGATCAATAACTTCTTGAAACACTTCTTTTTTCCCATTTGCCTCATGGCACATGACTCCATCCATTCGCCTCCTTGCTCTCTGGTAAATACTTTGTACTCTCCTTTTCTGGCTTTTCCTCCTCCCACTGCTCTCAAAGTTGGGATGCTTAAAGGGCTCAGTGTTCTGACCTTGTTTCTCCCTTTACCTTAGTTGATCTCATTCATCACATAGATCATAAAAGGTAAGCAGAAAACCAATACCTGTTCTATATGCTGACAATTCTCAAATGTCTATCTCTTGCCTTGTTCTTTGCCGTGAAATCCAAACTGCCAAATTCAACACTAATTTGACATTTCTGCTTGAATGTATAAAACACATCTCCAGCTTGACATGCACAAAACTGAACTTTCAACACACACACAAACGCACACACACACACATCTGCTTTTCCTACAGTCTTCTCCATCTTAATAATTACAGTTTTATTATTCTGATTGTTCAGATTGAATATTGAATGTCTTAGAGCTAACCGTGTACATATATTTCTCTCTAAGGCTTCAACTAAACATCAGCAAATTCTGTGAGCTGTGCCTTCAAGATATAGAATCAGGTTAAACCTGTTCTTGTGATTCCCACCACTACATTCTTCTCCAAGCTACCAGTATCTCTTGCCTAGATTTTTAAAATATCCCTCTCACTGGTTTCCGTCTTCAGAACTTTCTATCCTCTGCAAGCGTTAAAATATCCTGTCTGCCTTACCCTATACTACCCTGTCCTACCCTAAAATATCCTTATCCTTTTTATCCCTCAAAGAGCTGTTCATCATCTGACATAAAAGATGTGGGCCTCTTCCTCTTGATTATGAAAGACTAAGGAAGACAAATATGTATGTGTTTGTGTACACACATACATGTATACATGAATTTATGTCAATAAATGTGCTGTTTGAATGAATGAATTGTTAAATGAATGAATTATCATTGTGGTATATGGCCTTTGGAAGATGTGCTATTCCACATTTACATTTGTTACCAAGTGAGAAACCTTCTCCTGGTTTACTTAGCACAACAGTGACAAGCCCAGGTAATTTTTTAAAGTGTATAAATGACTTTAAAGTGTATAAATTCTCCAACTTAAACTTCAACAAGTCTTTGAGGTGACAGTGAGAATCCTGGTATTGCTGGTAGTGACTGTGATGAAGTTTCTACAACATTAAACGATGACAGTCCTCTTATTGTATTTTCTTTTGTATTTGTCAAAGTCACCCAAAGATACTTCTATTGGTTTTGAAAGTTGCCACTTTCAGTGAATTAATAAGCAAATTCTATTGTGATAATTTTATGAGCAAATGATACTTAGATAGACGATGGAAAGAACAAAGTATGGAACTGAGTTTTATAAACTGGTAAGCATTCGTAACAGAAAAAACTGGAGCAAACATTTCAAGTTACAGGTCAGAATCTCTTTAATAGCAAACTCCTTCTTCTTTTTTTTTTTTTTTTTTTTTTTTTGAGAGGGTGTCTCGCTCTGTCTCCCAGGCTGGAGTGCAATAGCACGATCTCGGCTCACTACAACCTCCACCTCCGGGGTTCAAGAGATTCCCTTGCTTCAGCCTCCTGAGTGGCTGGGATTACAGGCGTGCACCACCACAGCCAGCTAATTTTTTTGTATTTTTAATAGAGATGGGGTTTCGCCATGTTGGCCAGGCTGCTCTTGGACTCCTGACCTCAAGTGATCTACCCATCTTGGCGTCCCAAAATGCTGGGATTACAGGCATGAGCCACCGTGTCTGGCCACCGCAAACTTCTTAATGAGGTCTTCATACTCAGTTATTTTATGAATTACTATTGGAATGTATATCGGTATGTCTGGGATTCTCAAGTATGTTTAAGAATTTGGTTGAAATAATTTTCAAACTCCTATCCAAATTTGACACTTTGATTCCCAGTCCACCAGAGGACCAGTTGATATTACCAGAATTGGGATCTTGGGGATAGTGTGTGGCATTTTAAAAGTCAGTTTTGATAGTGACACCAACATATTAACCAATGTAAGTTCCATACATCAAAACTCATCAGTGATTTTCCATTGTTAATTGAATAAAGCATAAGTTTTATACTATTTAGTATATAATGCCATTTGATACGATTTCTAGTGTCTGCTATCTCAACCCTCCCCAAATCTTTGCTCACAGTGTATTCTGTAACAAAACAGAATCACTTGAGTTCCAAGAATACGTAACTGTTTTTGCATCTATGCCTTGATTCAAATGATTTCCTCTAAACTGGATGCTTTTCTCCCACTGAATTTATATCATGCAAGAGTCAGGTAGCATCTGATTGGTGCTAAGAAGATTTGGTCTTTTTGAAATCCCCTCTTTTTCACTCCCACTCAATGCTTTTTATATTATATTAAACATTTATATAGAAGTGAATACACATGATTCTTAACTATTTGTGATGTTATAATCACCTTGAAGCTGTTTTTCTTTGAAAGTTTGTCCATACCTCAAGCTCTATTTCCCCATCACTTACTGACATTGGCAGGTTAAGGAAGATAGGAGAACATGGGACATTTAAATAACTTCTCAGGTGTTTCTGAAAAGCATTCACTGATGGAAGAAGACTGAACGAGATCTTGAATTCTTAGAAGGGATTAAAAATTTATAAATTTATTTTCTATTAAAAATAGCAATAACTGGAAACATAATCCGTTTATGATAATTTTGTTATTTTTAAAAGTCAGCAGATTTCATTATGTTTTTTCAATTATGACACTAGTCACCAGCCTCTTCCCACCCCTACCTCACTGTCCATTGACTCACTATAATTTAGCCAAACAGGAAGAGGTTACGAGGATCTTGTAGGTATGAGGCACATGTGTGTCTGACAACCTAAGACCTTTCAATTCTTTTTGCTCTGAGAAACATTATGTTTATACTCATAATTAACGCAAAGAAGGATCTCACTTAAGAACTTTCCATAAAGTGTATTCCAAAGAATGGTGCTACTTCTCTTTGAAGCTTCTGTAGTATACAAGTATTTTCCCATACAGCAACCATAAAATTCCTCTAAGACAAATGCAGTATTAGAAGAATTTCCTTCTAGGTTACTTGACTTTCATTGCAGGCAATTTCAGTAAGTAAATCTGTAATTTCCTGTCTCTTTTGAGGACATACCTTTAAATTTCAACAATTTCTTATGCAAAGGCATCATTACATTCCCTTTGTCCACAGCCAAAATCTCAGCAGCTTTTGGGAGGGTAGAACAAGAGAAAAAACCCTTCAAGTTAAGATATAGTATATTTAATTAAGAGAGAAGCAAGTAACTTCCCAGTTGAAACCATAATGGTGTTTCTGTGTGGAATGATCTAGACAATGACTTCTAATTTTTTTCTAGGTAAAATGAGGAAAATAGGATATATTAAATACAGAAGGCAGATAATGGCCTCCTCTACAGAGTTGAATCTCTTTATATCAGAAACTTGTGGATATGTCAAAGATAATTGAGATTTCCGTTGGAATTAATGTTTCTGACATTAAAATTTGGGGATTATACTGGAATATCTAGGTAAACTCAGTATGAATCACAAGCATACTTAAAAGTAGAAGACACAGGCAGAGAAGAGTTACAGGGTGATGCAACTACCAAAGAATTTTTACAGAAATGCAATATTGCTGGCTTTGAAGATGGAGGAAGGAGCCCTGAGCCAGGGAATGCAGGTGGCCTCTGGATACTGGAAAAAGCAAAGCAACCAATTTTTCTCATAGAGCTTCTGGAAAGAAAGCAGCACAGTCAACAACGTGATTTTTATTCCAATGAGATCCATGTTGGACTTCTAACCTACAGAATTGCAAGATAATAAATTTATATTATTTTAAGTCACTGAATTTGGGATAATGTGTTACAGCATCAACAGGAAACTAATACATAATACATTCAGAATAGCCTTTTGTAATATTATGAGTGGACATGAATGATTTGTTACTTATTTCCTAAATAAAGTATAAGAGAGGTTCTGAAATCTTCAATAATGATCTGACAGAGAGTTCCTTGACCTTTTACTAATTGTGCCTGTCTTGGCTTTTTATATTCATAAACTATGTATATTTACTTGTATGTGACATTTCAAAATGAATTAAATATATGGACTTAAGTCAGAGCAAAGAGTGAAGATGATGTTTTGCACTTAAACCTGCTTTAATATCTAAAGTTTGACTGAATCACACTCTAACTAACTTCCTGGCTGTGACATTCCATCCTCCACTATTATCTCAACATTAATTTGTAAAAATATGGGGGGTGATTATGTTAAGTAAATATGTAAATTTAACATCATTGTTACTTTTTATCATAGGTTTTTCTAAAACAGATAATAAATTTATCAATGTGAAGGAAGGAGCCATTTCAGTAGCTCCTGAGCTATCTTTGGATACACAACTTTGGAACACAACACAGTTGAGAATTATTTATTCTCACAGTTATTTTTAAGTATGGATTTCTCAACCTTCCCAAGAAAAAAGGACAGGACTAGGACAGGTGGGCTAGCATCTTGTCGATAGAAAATCTGAGTACTAAAATGGCTTCCAAGGGAAGTAGAAACACATTTGCCTTCATTGTGTGGGGACACAGTTCATCCAGCACATCCTTCTGTTGATGTTACTAATCATAGTAGATAAATACAACAAAAATATATTGTAAATATGAACAAATAAATCAGTATTTGTTGTTTATAGTAAAAATATGAGCAAAATTACATTTCTATATATGCACTAAAATTCTTATATAGTAGTGTCACTGAAGGCTAAATTAGGCTGAATGTTTAGGATAAAAGAAACTAAAATCAAGAAAAAACATCAAGTTTTTGAAGTGATACTGAATATCTCCCAAAACATGGTTATATAATAACTTCATTCAAGTTGGATCCCTAGCCCATGTTATAATGAGATTGCTATGGGCAGAACATTTTTTAGTCTTTGGCACTTGTTAATAAAAGAGAGGATGTGCATTTTAGACCAGATCGTTTTATTCTTCATTTTATAACTAAGAAATGGAGAGGACACATGCTACAATTAATCATAGTAAAGTTCTAGCTTAACGCAGGCATTAACTTCAGACAAAAATAAAATAGTACCATGTTTGTTCCTGGTCACACCTATCTACCTCCATTATCAAAAATCACTGCTTTTTGTTTCAACACTTTGTGGCTCTGGGTCAATTTCACTACAGTAAATAGCTATTTACTATGCTCTTCTATTGTTCAAATGATTGAGTTGTCTCATTAAAATTGATAACTACAATAACAGCTCTTCAGTGATGAATTGAAATTTCAGATAAGTTCTGTATGCGACATTTTTTTTCAACTTTTTTTTCTCCCTAGGGAAATCAGAGACTGTGTCAGAGAAAAACTGACATGTAAAATGTGTCTTAATTTTTTTTAAAGTAGTTAATGTGGTAAAGTTAGAAACGTGTTCTAAACAGAATGAACAATGGAAACTACAACAGAAAAGTTGGGAAAATGTAACTAGACATTTGTTTGAATAACTTTATTTAAATAAATCTAAAATTGGTTTTCCTTTCCATATGTCACTTTCCAAGCATGTATTCCAGTGTATATACATGTGCATGTATATGCTGGTGGCAGAGAGGGAGAAGGGCACAGTGGTGGAAAGGAAGAGAGAAGGGTACACTAACTGGAATGAAAGCTGTCATTGCTAAGATACGGCTTGAGGAATGCACCATCCATTCATTAATTGTAAGATATGGTTTGAGAAATGCACTCATCTACTCCTCCATTTATTCAATAAATATTTAATGAGCACCTAATATATTACCCAAAGTAGTTTAGGAGCTGGTAAATTCATGGTGAAATGTACCTATGTCAGATATATCTTGTGTATTTGGGGGATTGCACAGAGCAAATAGATTTGACCAACTTAATTTATATGAGACAATTTATTTCCGATAAGAGTTTTGGAGACAGAGTGTGTGGGGATACATTGGGAATGATGGGGTAAGAGAAAGGTTGCATGTTACCTGTTTTTGACATTAATCACTTGATTCAGTTTCCTAGAAACATTCCCAGGACTTAAGGAGAGAGGATCTGTAATTAGAAACTAGAGGAACTGCTTTCACGTTGGACCTTATGTAGTACCCACTTAGATCCAGATAACAAAGTGTCATACAGAGTCAGGAAGAGGTGCATTTTAGTACTTTTGCATAGAAGAACCATGGCTTTTGCATTTGGAATGCAATGATACCTTAGTCACTTGAAGGTTTGTAGCTCTGGAGTGTTAGGAGCCAAAAGCCTTGACATAAACATCAGTTCCATCAGGGCTGATATCAAAAGGCTATCTCAAATGGTAGAATAAGTAGTAGGAGTAGGCATCCTAAAAGACTTTCTGGAAGAGTTGGGTGAGATTTTATGGGAATTTAAATTTAGAGTTGCTAAGACATGTCTTTGTTTATCTTTTGCTGACTAGTTCTGACTTTTCAAATTAAAAAAAAAACTTTTAACCTAAATTTTACCTTTATGATCACTAAAATGAAATTATAGTAGCCACTTTTAGGGATTGTTCTGAGAATTACATTAGATAAAGCAGAAAAAGTGGAGTTTTTAAACAGTATATACTTATTTTTAATTTTGTATTGATACATAATAGTTGTTCATATTTTGAGGGTACATATAATTTTTGATACATAGCTACAATGTGTAATGATCAAATCAGGGTTGAATTCATTTTGTATTGCATACAAAAGTAAACGAACTCTGGAAAATAGATTTGTGTTTCAATTATAATTAAAAAGTAAATATTAAGAAAAAATTAAGTATTTTTCTTAATATTTAAAATTAAAAAATTAAGAATTTTTGCAGAAGTAAATTTAAATGCTTTGAGATTGGAAATCTTTTAGAGCCAAAAAGTTTAGGTTTAATCTGACTATAAAACTGTACCCTCTTCACTTCAATGGGAAACCAGTAATTGTTAACATCAGCAAAATAATTTGCTTCTAAAAGATTGCCTTTTGGAGTTAATTATAAGATACAAGTAGTTTAGTTCTCTCATTAAAATGATATCCTTGTGGGAACCAGAGAATGGTCTGAAACCAGGCACTAGAAGGGCTAATATAACTTAAGTAACTCCTATTGATTTTTCCTAATCCTGAGAATTTTGGCCACAAATCAGTGACTTTGCCTTAGTAGCAGATGTCAATTTGTAAGGTCTAGCAGTCCCCCAAAGAAGAGAACATGTAGCTAATTTTAAACCTAATAATAAAGCAGAATCCAGCCTTCTGTCTTACCACCCTGCCATATTCAGAGCTTCAGGAAAAGTAATTAGCGTGGTGATGGGAATAGTCTCAGTGCTCCCCAAACTAAAATTTTTCATTATTACAGAACATTATTAAAATATATATGCATTACAAATACTAGGGCCAATCATTATGTTTATAGGTTCATATTAAACTAAGAGATTAAGAAACATAAGGCACTAGAAGTTTATATTGAATATAATTTACTTATTTATTCAAAAAGTTATATTGAAGATATAAATATTAATTTTAACCCTTCTCTTTTCTAAAAAAAGCGTAATTGGAGCAACAGACAAACCAAATAATATTTATAATGCTTTATTATTAATTCCATGCTAGAGGTATACACAGAATAATTTTTAAAAATTGTGCTAGAAAATCAGTAAATTTCCAGAAATATCACAGATTTTGCTGAGTACTGAAGGCAAAATTGGACTGAGCCAGATGAAGGAGTGTAACAATAATAAGAGTGGTCCCTTCTTCTTGAGGAAGAAGAAAGTATGAATATGATAACATGCCCATGGCCCTGCAAGTAAGCTGACTCACTTGGAGTAGAAGATGGGGCAAGGGAGGTAAGAGGGGACCGAAAATGACTCCATTTTGCTCAGAATCCATCATGGCCCATAAGTACAAAGAACTTTGAGGAATAGAGTATTGCATGGATGTGAAAGGGTTTGCTATTTAGAATTTATAATAAATACTTGTTAGAGTAGTATTCAGGGTTCCCTAGTTTCTGCTTAGGACACACAGATGACATTGATAATCTGTTGGGAGGTCTGCAAAATGAGAATTGAAGTCAATAAGTAAAAATTGTATGTACTTTCAGCCCAACAGTTAAGCAAATGTATATTTTGAGTGCTGAAATTTAGGAAATTGCTAAATATTAATCTTCACTTTTACTGTGGGTTTTGGTCAGTCTCACTTGTTCATTAGCACAGTAATTTCGCGATCCAGTGAAGATTACCAGGTTTGCCTAGCCAGATTTCTCAGAAATTCTCTGGCTTTGTCAAACATATGTAAACTGGAATGACTATTAACTTGTAAATTTGATCAATGTAGATAGTATATATATATCAATAATTTATAAACACAAAATAACTATTTCCAACAATAGCAACCTCTTTGCCTGACAAATCTACACATAGTTTTCAATGTCTCAGTTAAGAATGCTGTTGATATATTTTTTTACATTAGATTTATTTATAGATTTCAACTTATGGATTTTCATATTTAAACTTATCCTATTGGAAATTCAGTAGCTCACTATATCTGGCAAACATATTCTTAGGGTCAGCGAAATAGATACTACTTAAACGTTTTTAAAAATTAAAATATTACTTGAATATTATAAGGGATAAATATAAAGTTTCCAAAATGACACTTATGATATTGTATTTATTATGAAAAATTGTTTTTATTTTATGCACTTTATTGAAAAAATACCCCTTATTATTTAATAATTGCATGAGTTACAAACATTGTCACTGGGAGTTAGATAAACATAAAATGCACCACAGAGAATTAGCTATGGATGTACAACACAACTTACTGTTCAGTTTTCTTGTTAAAGACCAAAGTCTTGAACTAGTTCTCACATTTACAAAAGAAAATTGGTCATGAGATATCTTATAAAATCAAGAATGCAATCCCATTCATAATAACCAGAAAAATAATAAAATACTTAGGACTACAGCTAACCAAGGAAGTAAAAGGTCTCTACAATGAGAATTACAAAACATTGCTCAAAGAATCCACAGATGACACAAACAAATGGAATCCATTATATGCTCATGGATAGGATTAAAATGACCACACTGCCCAAAGCTATTTACAGATTCAATGCTATTTATTTCAAACTACCAATGACAATCTTCACAGAATTAGAAAACAGAAACGATTTTAAAACTTATATAGATCCAAAAGTAGGGCCTAAATAGCCAAGGCAATTCTAAGCAAAAGGAACAAAGCTTGAAGCATCATGTTACCCAACTTCAAACTATACAATAAAACTACAGTAACTAAAACAGCATGGTACTGGTACAAAAACAGACACATAGACCAATGAAACAGAATAGAGTCCAAAAATAATGCCACATGCCTACAGTCATCTGATCTTTGGCAAGGCAAACAAAAACAAACAATGGGGAAAAAAATTCAATAAATGCTGCTGAGATAACAGGCTAACTTTATGCAGAAGATTGAAACTAGACCCTTTCCTTATACTATATACAAAAATTAACTTAAGATTGATTAAAGACTTAAATGTAAAACCTAAAATGATAAAAACCCTGGAAGATAACCTAGGAAATAACATAGGACCTGGCAATGATTTTATGATAAAGATGCTAAAAGCAATTGCAACAGAAACAAACCTTGACAAATGGGGCCTAAACTAAAGGGCTTCTGCATAGAAAAAAAAAAAAAAAATAGATAAGCTACAGATTCAGAGAAATTATTTGGAAACTATGCAAATTTTTTTCCAGACTCTGTAGGGAACGTAAACACATTCACAAGCAAAACGCAAAGTACCCCATTAAAAAGTGGGCAATGGGCAAAGGACATGAACAAAAGCTTTTCACAAGAAGACATACATGTGGCCAAGAAGCATTAAAAAATGCTCAACATCACTAATCATAAGAGAAATGCAAATCAAAATCACAATGAGATACCATCTCATATCAGTCAGAATGACTATAATTAAAACTTAACATGTTTAAAATGAACATACTGGCATGGTTGTGGAGAAAAGGGAGCACTTATATACTCTTGGTGGGAATGTAAATTAGTTCAACTACTGTGGAAAGGAGTGTAGTGATTCCTAAAAAAACTTAAAACAGTACTACAATTCCAGCTAGAAATCCCATTATTGGGTATATTCCCAAAGAAATGTAAATAATTCTACCATAAAGACGAATGCATGTATATTTATTGCAGCACTATTCACAATTGCAAAGTCATGGAATCAGCCTTAAGGTCCATCAATTGTAGACTGGATAAAGAGAATGTGGTAAATATATACCATGGAATACTACACAGTCATAAAAAAGAATGAGATCATGTCCTTTACAGCAAGGTGGATGGAGCTGGATGGCATTATTCTAACAAAACTAACACAGGAACAGAAAACTAAAATGTTCTCATTTGTAAGTGGGAGCTAAACAATGAGGACAAATGGACACAAAGAGGGGAACAACAGACACTAGGTCTTACAAGAGGGTGAAAGGTGGGAGGAGTGAGAGGATCAAAAAACTACTTATAGGGTACTATGCTTATTAGTTGGGTGACAAGATGACCTGAATACCAAACCCCTGTAACACATAGTTTACCTATATGACAAACCTGTATGTGTACCTCTGAACCTAAAATGAAAGTTAAAAAAGGAATACAACAACAAATTACATACACTGTACAGTTAATACTTTATCCTATGTTAATGGCAGTAGTACCACTATTTATTTGTTGTTTTTGGTTCAATTTTAAGACTGATGAAAAACAAAAGAAAGACTACAAAATAATTTAATAGTGTTAAAAATAATTTTCAATCAATAAACCTCATATAACCTTACTGCTGACTAATGTTCTGATTGACAGAGAAATGTTCAGAGGACAGAGTATAATTCTTAAATATAATTTTAGTTTACAGCCTGCTATAAAGTGCTAATGTATTGAAGAAAATACAGAGTGAGAGAGAGAAAAGGAAGAAAAGAGGAGAGGAAAGGGAGGAAGGGCTGATAAACAATAATTCTAGTGTGAGATACTGTCTACTAATTTATTCAGATAAAGAAAATAATGAAATATATATGATAGAACCTTTATAAAAGAAGAATATTTGAATGTCTTGATCAATGGAGACAAGTGATAATTTATTACAGAAGGTTACCATAAAACTGTGAATTTTATGGCTCTGACTTATTTTTAAGTTTCTCTTAAAAATTGAAATGGGAAGTTTAAAACATCCAGTTTCCAGAATATGACCTTGGAAATTGCCTTGGGAGGTTTCCTTTCAGTAAACTTCTTAATACTCTATCCATGTCATGGGCTTCTAAGGAATTGCTTCCTTAATTAGAATATATGTATTTTACAATAGGTTCTAATTAACTGATATTCTTAAAAAACTAAATAATTCTGGAAGCCTCATACTAAGATAATTTAAGATATACTCTAGGTTGTATATAGGACAAGTTTTATTATTTTCATTAAGGTGTAGTATGGCCTATAGATCTTTTGAAATACAAACAGAAGTCATTTATATTTTGGTTCACATGTATGTCTTAAGGAGTACATACATCAAGGACCAACTTATAGGATCTTCTTTGAGGTTTTAAGGAGGTCTGATGCTGACAAAAAGTGCCAATTTTCTCCATTTGGGACACTAATTATATTCACATAACCTCCTGTTCATTACCACTTTCTAATATTTACTTGAAGTAACTAATATTTCATAAATAAACATTAAATCTAAAATGTTAATATGTTAAAATATAATAGGGAGCAGAAGAAGTGAGAAACTATAAGTGAAAATATTTAACAGACTTTATGGTAACCCAAAATTTATAAATAGGTTTCAAATAAAGTGGATATATAAAGAAATACATAATTATTTTTATAACACTCTCAACATGTAAGTTAATATTTATAATATTTATGCAACATGGACTAAAGGAATCAGGAACAATTAAACACAAAAACAAGTTGGTAGATCGGTCTAATTGTAAGGTCTAATATTCTCAAACACAGATAATTTAGGCAGGGTTTAGTACAGGCTACTGGGTTTGTGAGGGCTTAAAAATTTACAGAATGATATTTTTTATTTTGAGACAGATGCTAAAGGCACAAATAGTTCTCATGTCTTCAATATGCAAAGGTATTCTCAAGTTTATAAAATCCTGCCACCTCTGTAAACATGCAAGGAAATGCCCCGGTAACCATGAGGAACATGGTCTTTGCTTCGGCCCCGATACAGAGTGTGGAAATAGCAGATATGTAACACACAGAGGAGTTATAAACATCTCCAGACATTATAAGATGATCTGCTCTTGTTTTTAGCTCAAACTCTTATTTAGAGATTCTAAGATGACAAAACTCTGCCAGGTATGTTTAGAAGTTTGATTATTCTTACTCTTATTTATGTTTGGTGAAAATATTCTCTCTGAGTGATAGGAGGAATAGAAAGGGAGTTAATATATATGGAGTGGATTTTTTTCTGTCATCACTGATAATTTTGCATTTCTTGAAATGAAAAAAAGATAATCAAATAAAAGGTGAGACTGTTAATAGTATTATACTTGTCATGAGTTACATTATGTATATATGCTGTCTATATATTATTTCAGTTGTCTTAGTAATGGATTGAAATGACATATGTTAGCTATCTGTCATGCTATAATTGGAAACTCAAAATAGATGCATTAATCTTTCCAAGTATACAATTTTTTGTCACCTAGATTTCACCATGTTATAGAGAATGTAGAGTTGATTTGGCCACTGATGATCAATTTTTCCTTTGAACACTTACTGCTGTAATTGTAGTAAAATGAAGACTCTCATATTTATTGAATATCTTCTGTGTCTTAGGCTTTCTTCCTTTGTATATATTATCTCATTTAATTTCACAAAATTCTGATGGGATTGTTACTGTCAGCATTTTCCAGATGAACAATTGAAGTTTTTAGTTTAACTTGTCCAGGATTACGCAGCTACATGACCAAGATAGATTCAAAACCAGATCTTAGGATGCCAAAGCCAATGCCTTTCTTTATTTCATGTTGATATTTGGGTCCATTTGTAAGTAGATTTCAGAGCTAAAAACTACAATTTCTTTACAGGGGAGACATCCCTTATTGTTAAAGTAACCTTTTAAGATAAAATTTTATGGTTACCATATATACGTGTGTGTATAGATATCTCTTACATATATATATACACACACACACATACGTGTGTGTGTGTGTGTGTGTGTGTATGTGTGTATGGGAAGGAGGTATTTTTATCAACGATGAGAGGTCCTGGGTATTATAACGCTTCAGAAAGTTTATTACAAACCTTAGCCAGTCACCTGTTTGAAAAATGACTCCAAGCAAAAGGAACAATTTTTATTAAATTATTGTTAGAAATTAACTGTGTGATAGGGAGCTCTCTAAAAACTTTATATGCATTAAACCATTCAATCATTGTAAGAATGTGTTAACTTAGTGATGTCACCTTATTCCTTTAGATGCAAATAATTTTAAAGAGGATTGATACTTGCCTAAGCTTACACAACTAGCAAATAGCAAAGCAAAGACAGGAACTTGATTTGATTTAACCACTTCTTTAATGCCTCCAACAGTATACAGTTGACCCTTAAACAACACTTTTGAATGGTACAAGTTCACTTATATTCTGTTTTTGTCAACAATTATATTGGAAATGTTTTTGAGATTGTGACAATTTGAAAAAATTCTTAAATAAATCATATGGACTAGAAATATTTAAAAAATTAACAGAAAGTTAGATACGGCATGAATGCACAAAGTGTATGTAGCTAGTAGTCTATTTTATCATTTACTACCATAAAATATACACAAATCTATGATAAAAAGTTAAAATTTGTCAAAACCGACACACTAACACTTACAGATTGTATACAGCGCTATTCGCAGTTAAGAGAAATATAAAAAAATGCAAGGATTCAGTATTAAATCATAATTGCATAAAATTAGCATAAGTTCATACTGTACCGCTGTTATTTCATAGTCACCTTCTATTGCTGTTGCAGCGAGATTAACTGTTGTGAATATCTACTTAAAGTGTCCTGTGATGCTAATAATCTCCCTGTGAGTATTTCATTCCTCCAGTAAATTGAATATGATGGTACAAAAATGAGCTCTGGTGGTTCTTGCATCGAGTTCTTCCTGTTTAGTGCAATATCGAAAACCTTGAATAACACCATGGGACCCATATGAAGTGCCACTAGTGATGCTGGACGTGCTCTCAAAAAGCAGAGAAAAGTCACAACATTACAGAAAAATGTTGAGTTGCTTAATATGTTTCATAGAGGTCTGTAGTTGAAGGTCCCAACAATTTCAATACAAATGAACCCAGTTAAAGGTTGTTGCAAAAAACAAAAATAAAATGTGTGAAGCCATCATTTCAGCTAGCCCAGCAGGAGCCAAAGCCTTTCACTTTTTGTGAAATACCTTTTCATATTGTATTGAAAATGCAGATTTTATGTAGGTACAGGATTGCTATAAGAAAGGCATAACTATGGAGTCTAATATGATTTTAGAAAAATCTAAGTTACTGCGATAAAGCAAAACAAAACAAAGCAAACAAACAAGCAAACAAAAAACAGGTAAAGTCTCTAAAGTTGTGGAATTTAATGCCAGCAAAGGATGGTTTGACAATTTTAGAAAGAAGTTTGGCTTTAAAAGTATCAACATAATGGAAAAAGCAGCTTGTGCTAACCAAGAGGCAGCAGATGTGTTCCCCAAATATCATTAAGAAAATCACTGAAATAAAAAAGGGTATCTGCCTGGACAGTTTTTGAATACAGACAAAAGTGCTCCATTCTGGGAAAAAAAAAAAAAAGCCACTAAGGATATTTATTAGTAAGGAAGAGAAGTGCGTACCAGAATTTAAGGCAGGAATAGCAAAGCTAACTCTACTGTTTTGTACAAATGCAGTTTGGTGATCAAGACTGCCCTTATCTATAAAGGTGCTAACCCCTGAGCCTCAAGTGCTCCACCTGCTGCCAGTATTTTGGATTTACAACGAGATGGCCTGGAGAGGGAGAACCCTTTTTCTGGATTGATTCCATTGATGGTTTGTCCCTGATGTCAGAGAAACCTTGCCAGTGAGAGACGGCTTTTTAAAGTTCTTTTGATATTGGACAATTCCCCTGGCCAGCCAGAACGCCCCTGTGGCCACCTTCCATGTCAAAGGTGTCAAAATGGTCTGTTTGCCCCCAAACACGTGTTTCTCACTAAGCCTCTAAATCAAGGAGTCATGAGGCCCTTTAAGACTCATTAATCATGATATTCTATGGAAGGAATTATCAATGCTATGCAAGAGAACTCCAACAGAGAGAATATCATGAAAGTCTTGAAGGATTACACCATTGAAAGTGCCATCATTGTTATAGAAAAAGCCATGAAAGTCATCAAGCATGAAACAATAAGTTATCGATATTGAAAGCTGTATCCAGATGTTGTGCATAACTTCACAGGATTTATGACAGAGCCATAAAGAAAATCACGAAAGAAATTGTGGATATGGCAAAAAAGATGGGTAAGGGTGAAGAGTTTCAAGGTATGAATCTTGGAGAAATACAACAGCTGATATACACCACACCAAAGTAATTAACAGAAGACAACTTGATGGGGATTGCTTGAGTGCTTCTGAACCAGCACCAGATGATAAGGAAGAAGACTTAGAATTAAGTGGTGTCAGAAAACAAGCAGACATCAGACAATCCAGCAAAAGAGCTTTGGTCACCTAAGACTGATTTTGGCTTCTTTCATGACATAAACTCTTCTATGATAGGGGCACCCAAAGTAAAGCAAATTGTGAAACAAGGATTGGTACTATATATAAACATTTTAAGATAAATGAAAAAGAAAAACAGATAGAAATTACAAAGTATTTCTGTAAAGTTACACCAAGTAATTTGCAAGTATACCCTACTCTCCTTCCTCCACTTCCATCCTCCACCTCTTACACCTCTGCAACCCCTGCCTGAGACAGCAAGACCAACCCCTCCTCTTTCTCCCTCTCCTCAGCCTACTCAAAGTAAAGATAACAAAGTAGGCTTTTGTGATGAGCAATTTTTACTTAATAAATAGTAAATATATCTTCTCTTTCTCATAATTTTTATAGCATTTTCTTTTCTCTAGCATACTTTATTACAAGAACACAGTATATAATACATATAAAATACAAAATATGTGTTAATCAACTGTTTTTGTTCTCTGAAAGTCTTCTGGTCAATAGCAGGCTACTAGCAGTTAAGGTTTTGCAGTCAAGATAGATGTGCAGGGAGTTGGAACCACTAATCCCCGTGTTCAAGACTCAACTGTAATTTTAAAATCTCACTTTTCAATCAAACATGATGTTAAGCCTGTTGCCCTTTTATTACTCTCCCAGTCTCATTGACAATAGATGTGTTTCCTCATTTACCATTAACTTCACACTCGTTTGTTCTAAGAATTCATTTTTATTACCAATTGCTTTGCTATTACACAGACACCACTTTGCAGCTGTATAGCCCTTTAGCAGGTAGTGGTTCCCCTGTGGTCTTTGCATAGGTCTTGTTGTACATTCATGTACTTTCTATTTTTGGATGTTTATTTTTCCGTAGGGCTCTTTGTGCTTTGTTGGGTCTGTTTGGAGATAATTGAAATCAGTAAGAAAAGCAGTGGCAGCAAAAAGTTTAATTCACTCATTGATGGCTAGAAAAATTCTCTGGGAATTTATGATAATCTATATCTTTCTGCTTCTATTCAACTCAGTTTGTAGAGTTTGAAAGAAACAAGCAATTTCAGGACAGTCTCTGACCAGTAGAATCCAAAGAAAAATACAGCAGTGATTTGATTTTCATCAATGTTAAATTTTCTACGCTAAATTCAAATGTAAACTGAATAACATTTTTAGTATTGTTAATTATATCATCTTTTTTTTCCAAGTGACTTTTGTGTTATAAAAATTGTTCTTTAGTTATATAAGATACATACAGAGTGTAAAGAATGGAAATTATTTTGGAGTAAACATTCCCTTGCCTAGTACATTATATCCCAAATATTTGAAAAAAAGCTTTATGGGTTTTATTGTTAAGCATTACAATAGATTTTATAGGATGGCTGAAAGCATTTTTGTAGTTCAGCAATAGCAGTGGAGTCAATCTCCTCATTTGAAACATAAGACATAACTCTGAAAGAGGCAGGAGCATTATCAAAAAACCCAGGATGTGAGGAGAATATCACAAAGTTACTTCTAGAGCCTGTTTGACTGTTAGGTTTATATTCAAGTTTTCAGATTGCTCTAAGCTACTGCCAAGGAGTTTTAGATGAATACAAAACCAGTGAAAGGAGCAAGATGTTGCTGTGAGGAAGTCACCTTGAATGCTCTTAGAGAAGACATGAGTATTATTTCTGGGAGAGTGAAGGTAACAATCTAAAATCACTAACTTTGAAGGTGACTCACATTAAAGTTCCTGATTAGCAAAATATTTCAATGAGAATCTTTTTATAAGACATTGTAGAATAAACTCCTCCTGCAATTAGAATAAAAGTAGTTCACTTTGCTCTATATGCGTTCATACATTAATTTTTTGTTGTTGTTGTTCCACATATGCTGGGCACTGTTCTAGGAACCAGGATATAGTGGTGAACAAGACAGAGAAAATAACTCATCATATAAAATTTACTTTCTGTCTACCTTGCAGTTAAAGATTTACAAGCCATCGTAAGAACTTTTAAAGAACAGAATAAGGTGCATTACTTTATTCTTGAAGTCATATGGGAAAAGCATGTATCTGTGGAAAACTAAAATAAATCTCGAAACAACTAGACATTATAAAAAGTCTTATTGCTTATTAGACATTAAAGAAAACATCATAGTATGTGTTGAGATGAGAGTTAAAATCAGCATTTACCAGAGAAACTCTGCTTAAGATATTGAAAAGTTCTGTTATTTTGAATTGTTATTTAACTCCAAGAACAACTAGCATCATAAAACATGTTGTTAAGGGAGATGGCTATCTGTTAACACAAACGCTTTTAGTCTTACTGGCAATAGCCAAGAGAAATTATGAAAAGATAAAAGTGATCTGGAACATGAATTTTGATTTTTTTTTCTAATTTGAAATCACTACGTAGTTGAAAGTGGAGTGAATTTAAATCATTTTATTATCAATATTTTATTAATCTTTCGCTTTGTGAAGAATAATGTGTGTCTTCCTCTGCACTCATATAAATACATAATTACAATTCTGGCAAAATAACCATTTGAAGTAACCTTTTCTAAGCTGGTAGATGAATGTTGATTCACTAAAAACAAATCTGCTGAGAATCTGAAGAATTTGGCGTAGCGCTTTTTGATCCAACGTCGAGAAGACTTTATAATTATTTTCTCTATTTAAAAAATTACCAATATTGATGTTACGATCAACATCATTTCTTGTCTGTGGCTCAACTAGAGTTCCTTTTAAGTTGAAACTTTAATTGAGCAATAAGATATACAACTTTGAGTCAGAAGTATGTTAAAATAAATGTTTCCGAATAAAATTATTTTGTATTTTGTTCTTTTCATATTGACGATTCATTGTTAAACTTGTAACTTTTACCTTTTGCCTCCCACCCTTTTATTCTTTCTTTCTTTCTTTTTAAGACAGAGTCTCACTCCATCACCCAGGCTGGAGTGCAGTGGTGCGATCTCTGCTCACTGCAGCCTCCACCGCCTGGGTTCAAGTGATTCTAGCCTCCTGAGTAGCTGGAATTACAAGTGCACACAACCAAATCCAGCTAATTTTTGTATTTTTAGTAGAGATGGGGTTTCACCATGTTGGCTAGGCTGGTCTCGAACCTCCAACCTCAAGTGATCCGCCTGTCTTGGCCTCTCAAAGCGTTGGGATCACAGGTGTGAGCCATTTGCCCCTTTCTTAACTGATGATGACTTTCTGACTTCTCATACATTTTATCATAAATAATGTCTTTTGCCCATAGTTCAGGCAATTTGACCAGACCTTACATGAAAGAATAGTTCAGGTTTAAGCTATTGCCTTATAATTATTTAAGAATTGGTGCTCATAGAACTAATGCTTCTGTATAGTTGTGCCACCCACCTAAATCTCCCTACATGTACCTTATATTTAGGGGATATTTTTGACATACTCTATATCTAAAAATATCGAAGATATTTTTACAAGAAAGTAGAGTGGGAAGGAGTCTATAATGAATATAATGTATTGACAGACTATTACTAAGTTAAATAAAGGCTCAAAAATTACAAGCCTTGCTTTTTTTTTTTTTAATTATCCTTTGTGACTTAAACAGATTTTGGTGAATTTTAAATTTTATTTGCTTAGTGTCAAAAGAAGAGGCAAAAAACAGACTGCAAAGCAGTAAGACAAGGCATTTACTAGGGTCTTAGGAATTACAATTTGGGAGACACTATTTCATCAACAAGCCAAATTGTGTTCTGAAGACAGAGAGGGGAAGAGGAGTTTTTAAAAGGAAGCTAAGGGTGATCACAGAAGTTTTTTTGAAAGAATTATCATTGGTGGAGGTGGCCGGCTTAGAACAGGGGTTCATATTTCATTGGTTGTTTCTATTCAGGAGTTGCAGCGTGGCAAAATTCAGATGTTTGCAAGTATGTTGTGACTGGGGCTGTTTGGCCAAGTTCAAAGGTTCGAGACAAGTTCCTGGGGTTTTTGTTTTTTGTTTTTGTTTTTGTTTTTAAGGATGTAGGTCATGTTCATTTCAGAATCTGAACCAGAGTGACACCATTTTGTATATGACATTTCACGATAGTGACGAATAGTATGGAGAGTGGCTCAGCAATTAGTGCAAGTTAGCCAAGTAGCTGTGGAACTATTGTGGTCCACTCATTCAGGAGTTATTTAAACTATTAAGGCAACATATAATGTAGGCACTAAGAACACAAAGATAAATAAGATATAACCCTTAATTTCTAGGAGCATAGAGTACAAATAAATGATTGAAATAATATACAAAATTGCAACCAGTATATGAGTTATGTATGGATATGATCGTTTTCCCTATGCTTCAGATGGGTAACATGACATATGATTTTGACACTGAAGAAAAGTTTCAGCTCACTGTGAAGAGAGAAAAAAGATGATCAACCTGAGCACCAGAAATAACATTTACAGAGGTACTGATGTGGAATAAAGAATCCTAAGTGCATGTTGAGTGACTGAACCTGATTTTGCAAATGTAGGATGGCTTTCTATGACATGCTAATTTATTTAAACTTTAAAAATAAAATGCCAGCTTGATAGAATTAAGAGTATCTGGAGAAAAATTTGGGATGCTTAACAACAAAATGAAATATAGACTGCTACTTGTAAATGTAAACTTGTAATAAATTTCCCATCCCTTCTTCAGAATTCAAATACAAATGTATTTAAATGTTTAAAATAATACTAACCATCATAGCCAAAATACTACCTTTAAGTATATTTGTTATGTGATATTAAATCATAGATTTTTATGTGTTTTCCAACTTTGGTTTTCACTATCAGAGAAATAATATGTGGCAGTTTATTTATCAGTTAGAACAAAACATGTTGAGATTTTCTATGAATTTAAAAAAATAGAGTAAAATTCCCTTCTCTCAAACAAAAAAACTTACAAAAATAAATAAAAGGAGCAGAGAATACCCTAACACTGCCCTAAAGGTGAGAGACACAACCTGTAACATAAACTTCGGAAAGTTCTGTGCATAGATAGATTTTATTGTGAACTCCTTGCTCTTCCAAATTTCCACGTGCACAACAAATAAAGAAAAGGGTAGAACTTGCAAACAATTTAAGAACATATATTATAAAGTTGCTAAAAATAACTAAATCATCCTATGAAGATCAGAGAAAAATAGCAAGTATCTAAGATGATAAAAAACAAACTAATCTTTTTTTTCTTTTTCTTCATAAAACATAAAATATCAAAAAAAGAAAAAACTTCTACAGTACATCGAGGAAAAAATAGTCTTAAATGTGTATTAGATTAGATATATTTCACCTACATATTCTTCTATAAAGAAAATTTTTAACATTTTTCCACTCAACATTATTTCAGCTCTCCAAATAATAACTCAAAATCAATCCATCTGAAATGGTGAACCCATAGTATGAAATTGTGGATTTATTAAAATATAGAACAAAGGGGAAAACATTTTGGTAATATTATTGAAATAAATACAACACCTTTTAGAAGATATTAAATATAATAATATTAAATGGCATATAATGTCTTAGTACTAACTATTTCTAAACACTCATTTAATATTCTGTGTTCTACTTCAGTGCCTCTGTAAATGTTACTTCTGATGTCTGGGGGGATCATCTTTCTTCCTTCTTCACAGTGAACTGAAACTTTTCTTCAATGTTTAAATCACATGTCATGTTTCCCATCTGAAGCATAGAGAAAGCTGTTACACCCACATATACCTCATATATTAGGAAGGAAGTTATAGTAAAATGAAATGCAATAGTACTTTATTCTAAAAGTAGTACATAAACAATAGAAAATTGTTTTGTTAATTAAATTTGTAACAGTAATAGTACAGAAACTAAAATTATCTATATTATATTTTTCAAGATTCCAGGTTAACAAAAACAAAATAATGAAGTATACAGGAATATCTAGAAGGCAAGAAAAATCAGTACATATGGGAATTCCATTTTCAGTTAGGATCTAGAAAGGATCTAAGTCTCCTAAGAGACAATTTCTGAACCTACTGAAATGCCAAATAAGCTGCAAAAATCATAGTACTTTTGTTGTTTTTGGTGGTGGTGGTGTGGTTTGTTTGTTTATTTGTTTTGAAAGAGATGCTTAATTATCTCACGGACAGAGAAGTTTCCTGATTGCAGTAGGTTCCTCTCACTATCGCAGAAATCTCTTTCATCAACCGAATAATTTATTTGAATAATCGTTCATTATAAGAAGCGAACAAATGAAAAACAGTAGACAGCTGAAAACATAAGAAATCTAAATGAATAAAATTTCAGACAGTGACAAACCCTTCACAGGAGAGAAGAAAGAGACCCATGTTCTCTTTTCATTCCTAGAGGAGCCGCAGCAGAAGGGAAAGATGTTATATGTGAAGTAGGAAACAACACTCCAACTTTTAGCTTATGGTCAATATTTTCTTTTTTTTTTTTTCTTTTTTTTTAAATGATCAGTACAAATAAAGGGCATCAAGAATTCTACAAGTATCTTCTTTAATAATTATTTTGAATTATTTGATCCATACCCAAAAGTTAATACAAGATGTACCATAGAACTAAAATTAAAAAGCCCAGTCATAAAGCCTCTAGAGGAAAACATACAAGAATATCTTTGCAGCCTTGGAATAAGTATAAATTTGTGGGACAATGGTATATATCAGAATACATGTACACATGTATTGGTTTTCATTCAGTTTCTGACTCATACCTCCCATAGCCTTTGTTATAGTCTTTTGTTATGATGTTGGGTGTGTGAGGTCTCAGGGGCCTCTGTCTTAGGAAACAGAATCTCTCTGGACCTTCTCCTACCCTCCTTTCACCTGCCCCAAAGCAGGACTCTAATCTTCCCTGCCTTTTTAATTGTAGGTGTAAGACCTTCTCCAGAAAAGGTCCCACTCTATACCCTGGGGGAAGAAATGCTGATTTCACAAAGCTTCCATAAAAACTCAAGAGGAATGGGTTCCAGAGCTTCCGGAATGTTGAAGATGTGGAAGATTCTGGAGGGTGGTGCACTCAGGAAGGGCATGGAAGTTTTGCATAGCTGTCTCCATACCTCATCCTCCACATCTCTTTATATCTGTATCCTTTATAATATCCTTTAGAATAAACCAGTAAACATAAGGAAGTATTTCCCTGAGTTCTGTGAGCCATTCCAGCAAATTAATTGCACCCAAAGTAGGGGATGTGGGAATCCAGACTTGAAGAATCTGGTTGGTGAGAAGTTCTGCAGGGCCAGACTTGAAACCGGTGTTCAGGGGCAGGGGTGATGGAGGGAGGGGGAGTCTTTGGGATGAACAACCTCTACACTCTCTACCCGGAGATAGTGTCAGAATTTAATTGGAGAATACTCAGCTGGTGTCTATTGCTTGTTGGTGGGGAAAAATCCCCACACATTTGGTTGCAGAACTCTTCTGGGTTGATTGTTGTGGTGTGACAGCAGAGGAAAAACAGTTTTAAGAGTTTTTCCCAAAACAGACAAGATACAAAAAGTATTAACCATAAAACACATAAATTTGTCTTCATCAGAATTAAAAAAATTATTGATCAAAAGTAATCATGAAAATAAGAAGGCAAGACAATAATTGGGGAAAAATATTTCTGGTACATGTACCTGACAATGTACTTGCACCCATTTTTTTTTTTTTTTTTTGTTAACAAGGATGTCCCATAAATCAATAAAATAAAGATAAACTACTCAGTATTTAATACAACTACTTAAAAATACGTAAGAGACTGAACACACAGGTAGTACAACAACAAAATCTAAGTAGCTAGTAAGCACATGAAAATGTGTTCCATGTTGCTATTGTTTGAATCTTAACCCCAAAAAGCATGTGCTGGGAACTTAAGGCCCAATGCAACAGTGTTGGGAGGTGTGGCCCAATGGAACAGTATTGGGAGGTGTGGCCCAAATGCAAGAGTGTTGAGAGGTGTGGCCCAATGGAACAGTGTTGGGAGGTGTGGCCCAATGGAAGGTGTTTACGTCATGAGACCTCCACCCTTACGCATGGATAATGCCCACCGTAAAAGGTCATGAGGCTGAGAGTTTCATCTTTTGTTCTTTCTTACCCTCTCTTTGCCTTTCTGCCATGGGACAACACAGCTGGAAGGTCTCTGCCAGTTGCTGGCCCCTTGAACTTGGACTTCCCAACCTCCAGAAGTGTAAGCTAATAAATTTCTGTTCATTAAAAATTACCCAATCTGAGGTACTCTGTTACAGAAGCACAAAACATACTAAGACACATGTCATTGGTCTATCAAGAAGGAGCAAATTAAAAGCAAAATGAAACACCATCTTACACTCACTAGAATGACTCACATAAAAAGACTGACAGCACTAAACATTGGCATAAATATAGAACAACTGGAACTTTTCACACATTGCTGATGGAGTATAAAATTATACAACTGCATTAGGGAAAAGTTTGGCAGTTACTTTAAAAGTAAGACATACATCTAACTGTACTCTAAGGTAGGGGTTCTTAACCCCCAGGGCATGGACAAGTACTGGACTGTGGCCTGTTAGGAACTAAGCCTCACAGCAGGAGGTAAGTGAGCATTACCGCCTGAGTTCCACCTCCTATCAGATCAGAGGTGGTATTAGGTTCTTACAGGAGCAGGACCCCTATTGTAAACTGCACATGCGAGGGATCTAAGTTGCAGGGTTTTTGTGCAAATCTAATGATAAATATAATGCACTTGAATCACGCTGAAGCCATCACCCCCACCCACTGTGCATGAAAAGATTGTCTTACATGAAACCATCCCCTGGTGCCAAAAAGGTTGTGACTGCTGCTATAAAGTATTTGCCCAAGAGGAAAGAAAACACATGTCTATTAAAAAAAAAAAAAAAAAAAGAGTCCAGGGGCCAGGCACAGTGGCTCATGCCTGTAATCCCAGCACTCTGGGGGGCCGAGGTGGGCAGATCACAAGGTCAGGAGTTTGAGACCAGCCTGGATAAGATGGTGAAACCCCATCTCTTCTAAAAATACAAAAATTAGCCGGGCGTGGTGGGCACCTGTAGTCCCAGTTACTCAGGATGCTGAGGCAGGAGAATCACCTGAACCCAGGAGGCGGAGGTTGCAATGAGCCGAGATTGAGCTACTGCACTCCAGCCTGGGTGACAGAGTGAGACTCCGTCTCAAAAACGAACAAACAAACAACAAGTCCAGGATATCAAGATGTTCATAGCAGCTTTATCCATGTGTTAGCCTGCTACAGCTGCCATAACAAAACGCCACAGCCTGGGTGCCTTAAATAACAGGAATGTATCTTCCTCAAATCTCTGGAGGCTGGAAGCCCAAGATCCCAAGATCGGGTGCTGCTTGGTTTGATTTCCTCTGAGGTTTCTCTTCCCAGCTTGCGATGGCTGCCTTGCTGCCATGTCATCACATGATGTTTCCTTTGTGCACACGTGCACTTGTTGTCTCTTTTGTGTGTCTAAACTTCTTTTTATAATCACACCAGATTGAATTAAGGCCCACTCTAATCCCCACATACATGACAACATGGATGAATTTCAGAAAACACTATGCTAACTAAAAGAAAGGCATATTGTATGCTTCCATTTTAATGACACAAGAGCACATGAAACTAATCTTTGATGTTAGAAGTTAAAATGTGGTTGCTTCTGCAGTTTTGAAAACTGACTGGAAAGAGATAGCCAGAGAACTTTCTATATCCCTTTTTGGGTTGAGGTTACATAGATGTATAAATTTTTCAAAACTTATTAAAATGAAAAATTAGGCTGAGTGATGTGGCTCATGTCTGTCATCCCAGCCGTGTGGGAGGTAGAGGCAGGATGTCAGCTTGATCCCAGGAGTTTGAGACCAGCCTGAGCAACATGGTGAAACCCCACCTCTAGAAAAACTACAAAAATTAGCCAGGCCTGGTGCGGTGTGCCTATAGTCTCATTTACTTATGAAGCTGAGGTGGGAAGATCACTTGGGCTCAGGATGAGAAGCCTATAGTTAGCTGAGATCATGCCACTGCACTCTAGCCTGGGTAACACAGTAAGATCCTGTCTCAAAGAAAAAACAAAAAGAAAAGATAAATTAGGATTTTGTTGTTTCATTGTATATAAATTATACTCAATACAATTTTTGACTACAAGTCAAAAAGGCATATTTTTAAATCAAATATTCCAATGATAATAGAAGTTAATACATTTAAAAGGTTTAGACTCAAATATCTTAAAAATAAAGAACAATTAGATAGTTTTATAAAACCAAGTATTTACATAATGGATATACATTTAAAAGAAATTGACTCAGACTTGTCAAGTGAAAAAGCCAAACACTTAGCTAATGAAAACAAGATAAAATGATGAAATTTAGAAAGTTTATTGTTGTTGTTACTTCTTGTTATGTCATGCATTTTTTGTTTTGTTTTGTTTTTTGTTTGTTTGTTTTTGAGACAGAGTCTTGCTCTGTCACCCAGGCTGGAGTGCAATAGAGCAATCCTGGCTCACTGCAACCTCCACCTCCTGGGTTCAAGCGATTCTCCTGCCTCAGCCTCCTGAGTAGTTGGGATTACAGGCACATGCCACCACACCTGGCTAATTTTTTGTATTTTTCGTAGAGGCAGGGTTTCACTGTGTTAGTCAGGATGGTCTCGATCTCCTGACCTCATGATCTGCCGGCCTCGGCCTCCTGAAGTGCTGGGATTACAGGCGTGAGCCATCGCACACAGCCATCATGCATTTTTTATATTGAAAAAAAATACAAAAAAAAAAAAACTACAGTGGAGACTTAAAAAGTTTTTTAAAAGCAGAAGTTAGTGAATTGATATAAGATAAAAAACACTAGAAGAAATAATTATAAGTGATAGATTAAATATGAAAGCCAGAAAGTAGAAATGTTCAATAATGAAAGAGATTAATTTGTCTTTTGAGAGATAATTTCATACAAAACGACAAATATATTTGAAAATAAATGAAATAGAGAAGTTTTTAGGAATATATGAGTTATTAAGTTTGATTCTAAAAGTTATAAAACCTTAAATAGATGAATTATCATTAAAGACAAATAGAGAATGTTGATGAAGAATGTTCTTCTCCAAAATGTCACACCCACATGATTTCTCAAGTGAACTATTTCAAATTAATTGAAAAAATAATTCTGATGCAATTTACTGCAGAAAGAAAATGAAAGCTCCCAAATTCCCCTTACAAAGTCAACATGATTATAAGAAAGCTATTTCAGAAACAAACCATATGTACAGCTCCTCAGATTCTGAACTGCACTGCTTTGAGAATATTTTCAATATACTTTGTTGGCCTGGAATACAGGTTGAAGTTCTGGGTCTTCTGGATAGCAAGCCCCACAATCTGAATTTATTTATGTGATTGACTCCTTAAGTTCTTCTATGTGAAACATCATTATTTGGGAGAGCTAGGTTCCCATGGGATGAACTTGGTCAATGGAAAATGAGGGGGGTTTAACAAAAATAGATCCTCCCTCCATTTTCCCTCTGTGGAGTGTTCAGAAATGAAATTTCTTTTGCATGGTGCATGGGCTGATTGTTTTTCCTTAAATATGTCGAAGTCTCGACCTCCAGTATCTCAGAATGTAACTATTTGGAGATAGAGTCTTTAAAGAGGTAATTGAATTACAATGAGGTTGTTAGGATGGGTCATAATCCAACCTGATTGATGCCCTCGCAAAAAGTGAAAATTATAACACACAAAGAGACACTAGGGATACAGACATACAGAGGAAAGACCATGTGAAGACAAAGCAAGAAAGTGGACATCTGTATACCAAGGAGAGAGGCCTCTGAAGACACCAAACCTGCCAGTACCTAGATCATGGACTTCTCCCCTCCAAAACTGTGAGAAAATACTTGTCAGTTGTGTAAGCCACTGGATCCTGGGTATTTTGGTATAACAACTATAGCAAAGTGGTATACATGGCCGGAGAACATACTTCCTGAGCTACCTGCCATGTCTCTGCCTGGCTTGTCATCAAGTAACGACCAACAATGGCCCATCATCATGGCACTTCCAATTTTCCTTGCCTTGTTTATCTTTGTTTCCTCACTTTTACTGAACTTGAACATCCCAATTAATGTGTCAACACTTTAATATTTTGTTCAGAGTCTGCTTTCTAGAGAGTCGGGGCTAATACAGCAACCTGGCAAAGATACATTTTAAAAGCAACACCACCACTAAGACCAAGATTAGTTCTGAAAAGTGATGTGACATATCTACTATAAATACCAATAAATAGAATCTTGGAATATTGAAATAATATACAGCAAACCAAATATAATATATTAAGACATTTATTTATATTAACTTATTAAATATTTATATACAAATCACAAATAATGTTTGATTCCAGATCAAAGCCGAAATATATCATAAATACATACAAACATGCACATGTGTTAGCAAAGCCTTTATCTTTTGAAATAGTGAAGTACTTGATACATTTCCATCATCATCAACAAGGAAAGGAGGAGGAGGAAGAGGAGGAGAAAAAAAACAACATTTTATGAAATTGATATCATTTACATTACTCAAAAGATCTTCACCAATTAATTCAAAACATCACCCCCAAAAAGCATTATAAATATTAGAAAGCGAAAGGCAAAGTTATCACTCTTTCCTAAAGATTTTTTTTTTCCATTGGGAAGACCCAATACAGTTAACTGAAAAAATATTAAATATAAGATATTTTGTTAATTTTGCAGGTAGCAATAATAAGACAGAGACATTTTTACAAAAATATAACAATAATTTAGAAAATATTATGGGAAGAAAGAAGCACAGAATCAGAGGAGTATCCAACAGAGCATAAAATAAAGCATAGAAACACCATTCCTTATTTCTCTGTACTGACTCCATACTTCTGATAGGAGATTGTTGTTGTTGTTTTTCTCACACCAACCAATTCTCTGATACCAGCTGGGTGTACTACAATTCAATTATGACACTAGCCTGAAGTTAGTGCAGTCCTCACAGGTTAAGGGTTCAGTCCCACAACTCGACACCCTAAGCAATGTGGATTGCAAGTAGTGAGTCCCTACTTAACTATGTACACTGCTAATGTGGTTATAAATCAGGGATTCTCACAACCCCCTCCTCAGGTTCAAATTTGCAATGACAGTTCACAGAACTCAGGAAACTGTGCTTACTTACCTTTACTGGTTTATCATAAAGGGGATGGTCAAAGGTGTAGATGACCGGCCAGATAAAGAGGTACAAAGCTGAGATCCGGAAGCATAGGAGCTGTGTTTGCAGGGAGCTGAGATGTACCACCCTCCCAGCAGGTGGGTGTGATCACCTACCTAGAAGCTGTCTGAACACTGTCTTTTAGGAATTTTTTTAATGGAGACATTATCACATAAAAATGATTATTAACTTGATCATCAGGCCCTGTCCATTTCCTGGAGGAAGTGGGTAAGGGGAACTGCAAGTTCTAAACTTCTAATCATGGCTTGGTCTTTCTGGTGACCTGTCCCCATCCTGAAGCTATCCGGGAGATCATTATAAGTCACTTATTAAACAAAAGAGGCTCTCATCACCCAGGAAATTCCAAGAGATTTAGGATCTCTGTGTCACAAACCAGGGTCAAAGATCAAATATTAGAACAAATGATATTCCTAACATCCCTGACACTCAGAAAATTACAAGTGTTTTAGTAACTCTGTTTCAGAAACAGGGGTGTAGAGAACAAATATATATATTTCTTATTGTGTCACAAACACTTGAAAATAAACTTTATAAGTGTATTGTACTTACATTATGAAAATATCAAAATTCTACCAAGGAACATGTAAGAAGATTTAAGCAATTAGAAAGATGCCATGTTAATGGACATGTTACAGTTTTAAATGTATCATTCTAAACAATTACAAAACTAACCAAACAATACAGAATCTAGAAAATGAGCAGCTCATTAATGCTTAAAAGTAGATTTCCAAGAAAACAGCATGATACTTAATATACACTAGTGATCATTATAATCAATGAGGAAAATGCAAATTATTAAGTAAATTATACTGGGAAAACTGGGTATCTACTAAAATAAAATAGTACCTTCACCATTCTCCTTACAATAAAATAAATTTCAAATGAATCAAATATCTATTTGCACAGGTGCATTTTTATGATTGCCAAAAGTGAATGAAATTATAATCTTATAGAGAAAAAGATTTTGAGGCATAAAACACAATTCCAAATTATAAAAAAGATACACTTTACTACATAAAAATTGCAACTTTATTTTTAGTAAAACATTTCAAGGGGTTAATTTATAAAACAGGGAAATATTTGCCACACATAGGACCTTAAAGGATTGATTTTCCTGTATACTGTACATAGATGTATTTTGACACGATGTAAACAGAAAGTGAACAAATGATACTGAAGTCAGTTTTGTGAAGAATTAATTTTTTTGACCTGTCTTACGGTGCTGAGCGAAGAATTAAGTGTCAAAGAAACATGTAGGAAGTTGTTCATTCTCAGTCACTGCTTAGGGGGCAGTTCTGCTGAACTGCCATTGCGACAAGCTCAGCAGATGAGTAGTGGCTTGGAGAGAAACGGCTGGAGAGAAAGGGAGCAACAGGAAATACCCTCTTTCCCACTCTTTGGCATGACATTAATGCTCTACGTGTATCCGTGTGGATCAACTGGACACTACAGACTATGACTAGGCTTGCAGTAAAGTATTTGCTAGTATTTCAAGAAAAATGGCTCCCTGCCAATTAAGTGTATTTTGGTAGGAACAGTTTCAAAAATGCACCTAAGTTGGCAAGAGCTGAAAGAAGTCAAGCAGATCCTTGATAACACATAAAATACGCATCAGTGGACTAGGCAGTAGGAATAGCCCACAGCACCTGCCCACCCCCATTGCCAAAGCTGAAAACAAAAAAAAACAACCCTTACCATGTGCCCAAGATGCCTGGCACATAGAAGTGTCAGTGTTAGCCAGAAGGTAGCAGCAACTGAAAGAGAATTGCAATTGCTTCCCAGTCAAGAATAAAGCATATGCATCACTTTCCCTAGTTTTGGCAATATTAGAAACAGATGAAAGAGGAGATTAAGAAAAGAAGGAGCAGTCTTCAGACCATAGCTTCTCCCCTAGTACAGATCCCCAGTCAAAGGCTAATTCTGAAGCAAGGTTAGGGAAGAGATAGATGGGTTTAGAGTTGATTTTGTACTTCTCTGATGATCAAAAGTGACTTAAAATCTACTGAATTTGTTCAATCTGTCATTAAGGGAAGGAAATAGAGGTGTCATATTTTCTCCTCCTGGAGTTACTGTTCTTTTAGAGACTCCTACCCTCTCATTCCATCTTCACATAATTAATATAATTTTGGAGTTAGGTTTTGAATTGCTGAATTCACTTGATTTGGTGGTTCTATGAATGAAATGTGTTCTTTTTTTTTTTTTTTTTTTTTTCAGCATTCAAAATATTTTTAATAAGAGGGTAGGATCCAAGGTTAGTTGTTGTAGCCTCGGCTGGCCCGTCGGCCTCTGGCACGCTCGAACTTCCGGCCCTTGGAGCGGACGTAGGGTTTGGTGTGGCTGTGTGGGGTTCCTGAGGCCTTGCCGAAATGCCGGTACACCTCTCGGCCCTTGCGAGGACCAGAGAGCAGGACAGTGCCGCACCCCTTGGGGGAGTCCAGGGCCAGCTGGTCGAAAGTGAAGATCTTGCCCCCTGCCCTGAGGATGCGGCTGCGGGCCGGCTGGTTAAGCGCAGTGCACATACCTTCAGTTTGGGCACCTCCTGAAGCCGCACGTCGTCCATTATGGTCCCCACAACCACGGCCGTTTTGTTTTCCCGGCCAGGAAGCTTCATCTTCCAGATCATTGGGGAAAGGGACAGAAGCGGCCAGTTGGTGCGACTCATAAACAACCTCTTCAGCACAATCTGGTTGAAGGTGGAATTGGTTCTTCTGGCCAGAAACCTATACAACTTGACCAACAGCCTCAGGTAGATATCCTGGCGCTTGGGCTCTTTGCGCGGAACCTTTCCGTCCTTGTTGTGGCGGATGTCAACTCCCATGATGGCGCCTCCTGCTCGGCCAGGACCGGAAAGATGAAATGTGTTCTGTATTTCATGTGTTAAAATTCTAATTCACAATGTGACAGTGTTTAGAGATGGGGTCTAATTAGGTCATGAGAGTGGAGACCTCATGATAGCATTAGTGCCCTTACAAGTAAAGAAAGGGTGCTCCTTCTTTACTTATAAAGAAAGGAGCATCTCCCCTTCCCATACCCCTCTCTCTCTCCCTCCCTCTCCCCGTCTCCCTCTATCCCACCAGAGGACTTATTAAGAAGATGGCCGTCTGCAAACCACGAAGCAGAGATTCACCAGAACCCTACTATACTGGCACTCTGACTTTGGACTTCCCAGCCTTCAGAACTGTGAGAAATACATTTTTGTTTTTAAGCCACCCAGTCTATAGTATTTTGTTTTAGCAGCTATGTTGACTAAGAAAGTTGTCATGTGTTCTCAAGTAGGCCAATCAGACTTTCTTGAGAGTTATGTGCAGACAATACAAACAACTAACAGCAGCAGGCTACAGAGATTTCCCTGAGCTCCTCCTATGGAGATCGCCCTTAAGTCTGATACTCATTTTTTAGTTGCTTCCAATTTTGAAGAAGTCTAAATCATTAAGACATCAGTTCTAGAAATTATTTTGCTGGGCATATGCTCTCTCAGAGAAATTGGGATTAGAAAAGGGTTATTAGACTAAGATTTGGTGAAAGGCAGTGTGATTTACATTCCAATTAATAAAATAGAAGCCATGGGCAGTTAGGGAGAAACTCATCAAGATCCCACATCACCTCGCAATGTGCCCACAGATGGTGAAACTCAGGCTGTTGGGGACATTTTGCTATGTCTTTCTTTAATAACAGATAAATAATGAGGAGATTATGGGAAAGTTTTCTTGATAATAATAAATATTAATTAATCAAGAGAATAATAAGCTACATGTAAGTTATCAGGTGATTATAACAGCCATTATTACTACATTTTTTTTCCCTTTTTTGTCTTATTTGAAAAGCAATTGTATAAAATCCTACTGTACATGGTACTTCGGGGCCTGTAACATGTAGAAACCTAATATGCATGTAATAAATATGTGCCAGTGCAGCCAAAGCAGTGGCTGGGAGCTAAGCTGTAATGGGCTAAGGAAATGATTACAGATGAAAAAGTAGTAATTATAATGATGTATTGGTGAGTTTTTAACATTAGTAAATATAATGTGTATAAGAAAAATACCAAAAAATGATAATAATTTAAAAAGAAACCAAAAAACTTAATCTCTGAGACTTGCAGACCCTAAGGACATAAGGCAACAAACACTCATTATAATGCCTATTGCATCCTTCTAGCCTGGAGAAGCTGTGACTCTGTGGTAGCCATTATTCAAACTCAACCTTGCCGGGAGTGCAGACAGAGGCAGGGTATGGAGGGGAAGTAAAATCAGAAGAATGCAACTGGGAGAATAAATTTGAAATATACATTGGTTCAAGCTGAATTAATCAAGAATGACGTATCCACAGAACAAGCATTCAAGTTTCTCATTGAGGAAGTTGGCCATTCTCACACTTCATTTCATTAACTAATTTAATATTGGCTTACATTATATGACACATAAAAGGGTGATGTTTCTTGGCATAATATAGATTTTAAATGGAAAGAATTAGATGAGTCTAAACTGAAACATTGAATAAAGACTTGTTTATAGCACATCTAATTGCTCCCTATGTTCCTTACAAGGATCAAAAATTCTTATGATCCTGGGCAAAGAATAACTGTTTTCTTCAGACCAGAAACACTGACGACAAAGTTTCACTTCCTGATTTCATTGACAGTGAAAGAAACAGCATGAACAGGTTCATAGGGCCCTGTCCCTCTGACTACCGGGGTAATAATAGATATCAAACTAGGTCAACACAACTCTCTGAACTGAAAATTTGAATATTGAGTTGAGACTCTAGGAATGGAGTCTGGAACTGAGGAATTGGATGATGTCGTCCCACAAAACACTATGAGACCACTTACCAGGAAAAAATACTAAGATTTAATAGGTTCTTGCTCTTTCCCAAGCTTGGCAATTCTGTTTTTTCATTTGCTAACGTGAGCTAATGAATTCCTTTTATTGAAGTTTCACAGAGTTGGTTTCTTTGGCTTTTTTTCAAAAAGTACTTTAATAAACTAATTTTAATATATTCCGTATATATTTTGTCATTGCTATGCTTTTCTCCCCAGTACAATTCAATAAGAAAAAGAAACATTTAAACTTATACTGATAAATATGTAATATCTGCCTTTCTGTAATTATAACATTTTGCACTTCATCAAGGTTAGTCAAATTATGTGCATTACATGTCTGCCTGAATTATCTTTGTCTTTGAATTATCCAGTGACTTTAAATGGTAGTTCCTCATTTACTCTTTACATGGGAGTGTCAATGAGAAAACAGAAAAATGCCTGAATTATTTACACACATAAGTGGCAGTTTAATTGCTCTTGGGTAGTCTCTTGAAAGAATGAATGCTTACAATTTAGTATCTTGCAATAACTAACAGAGCCTACATTTATCTTAGTTTAAGTCAAGTCCAAAATCCAATATAAACTTATGTTAAATAACATAATTTATATATCAGTAAAGTGTAACATAACTCTACACCCTCAGAAGGAGACTGTGATGAGGTACATGAGTGTAAAATAATTTCCAATCACAAGAACAATGATTCTAATGTTTCTTATCTGAATAGTATATATATATTTGATCACCTATTCATAAAGTAGCATATTCAAGGAAGTCAGTAAAAGTATTATGAGTTTAAATATTAAACAATGAAAACCATATATTATAATTTTATGTGATTCTGGATGAAACTGAAGAGAATCAAGGCATGTCAGTTGTAATCCTGTCATTGGCATTGCCTGTTTGGAAACATTTGTCAAATAGGTCATTTCATCCTCTGATTCTTTATTGGTTAAATGGTGAGATTAACCCTATATTGCTTTTTCATGTTTTTTATTTTTTGTAATGACATAGAAAAGTGTTTTTAAAGTTGAAATAGTGGAGAAGCACTTCTGAAATGGCAGATTAAGAACTACAAAAACTGTCTTTCCATAAAAGCTATGATGAGAACACTGACAAAATTTGTTAAAATCAATGTTTTCAGAACTCTGAAAATTAACTAGAGATTTACGAAAATTGAAGCAGCATTTATTCAACAAAATGGCTGAATCTCAGTAAGAACAGTAAGCTTTAGATTGTTTTGACATGTTCTTATCCCATCCTCCTCTCCACAGCTCCATGGTAGCCTTGAAACCAATTATGGTAGCTATGAAACTCTGCACCCTTGTAGCCACTGAAAAAATGAGAATGGGTTAAGAGTCTCCCAAGAGTTCTATTCCCCTGAGAATTATCATCACTATTTGATTCTCCTGGTAACAGCCTAACAACTCCATTCCAGGCCTTGGAACTGACCTAACTCAGTTCTTTCTATGTAAACAGCCTTATCTCTATGGTGTTTGTCGAAAATTATCAACGGCAATCATTCAACATCAGCTGACTGAGAGGGTAATAACAGTTGATGCCAATGAAACGTCCATAGGTGTCTTCTAAAATCTCTAAAATATTTGTGGGAATCTAGAAGGCCATAGGCTTTTCTAGGAAAGATCTGAGAAGGTTTTACTCTTCCCTCTGGCTGACCTTGAGATTGTTTATAAGCTGGAAGTAAAGGTTTTGGACTGACTGATTGAGACAGGTCTGGCTCTGTCACTCAGGCTGGAGTGCGGTGGTAAGAACTTAGTTCACTGCAACCTTCGCTTCCTGCGGTCAAGTTAGCTTCCCACTACAGCTTTCTGAGCAGCTGGGACTACAGGTGTGCTACCACAACTGGCTAATATATACATATACATTTTTTATTTTTTATTTTTTTTAGAAACGGGGTTTGCCATGTTGCCTAGGCTGGTCTTGAACTCCTGAACTCAAGTGATCTGCCCAACTCAGTCTCCCAAAGTGCTAGGATTATAGACATGACCCACCGTGCCCAACCTGGAAGTAAGTTCTTCATCTTTTAAAATTTAAATTTTTTTTGAGAGAGAAAGATCACATTTACATGAATTATTTTTTGTGTGTGTATAAATTTTGTCTTTTTTTTGTTTTGGTTACATGAATAAGTTATTTAGGGACGATTTCTGATATTTTGGTGCACTCATAATCAGAGTAGTGTGTACTGTACTCAATGGGTAGTCTTTTATCCCTCACTACCCTTCCACCCTTTTCTTCAAGTCCCCAAAGTCCATTGAATCATTCTTATGCCCTTGCATCCGCATAGCTCAGATGCCACTTATGAGTGAAAACATACGATGTTTGGTTTCCATTCCTGAATTATTTCACTTACAATAATGATCTCTAGGTGCATCCAGGTTGCTCTGAATGCCATTATTTAAATCCCTTTTTTTATGGCTGAGTAGCATTTCATCACACACACACACACACACACACACACACACACACATACACACACAGCGGCCAAAGAAATTGTGAATATATATGTGACATATTATATATATATATGACAGAGCTATTGTAAAGTTGAAAGCAGAGATGTAACTGCCTGCTAGAGCATGGATCTACTCCCATACACACAGAGAACTCTTCAGCAAAAGCTGGGAAACTTATCAATTCAAGAGAATTAACATAATCTCTGTCCAATGATTAGTTGACTCCTATGCTAATTAAGACAAATTTCAGTGGCCACACATGATAAAGTATGCACACTTTAGAAAATTAGATCAGGAAAGTCACTAAACAAACAAACAACATTTACAACAAGCAGCAGAAACAAAATACTCTGGTAAAGAAAGAAAACCTGATTTCCAATGTAACCACATTACATTATTTAAAAAGTCCAGTTTTCAACAAAGAAATATTAAAGTGCAAAGAAACAGGAAAGTGTGATTCACGCTGTATATTGCAAACAAAAATAGAATAGAAATTGTCTTTGATGAAGCCCAGATATTGAATTTATTTGACAAAAGGAAAATCAGCAATTGTAAGTGTGTTCAAAGGACTAAGGGAAACTATGTCTACGGATTAAAGAAAAACGAGTAAGATATCTTGCCATGTAGAGAATAAATAGATCGAAATTATCTTTAAAATAAACAAACAGAAATTGTGGAGTTTAAAGTACAGTTACTGAAATGAAAAATTACTAGAATACTTTAATATCACAGTTGAACTGGCAGAAGAAACAAAAAAGAAAATGTTAACTTTTAGAGCCCAAAGAAATTACTAAGAAAATATATGTTTTTTAAATATAGTAAAAGAAAATCAAAGGTACAAAAAAAGAAGAATATTTGACTCAGGCAAAGACAGGAATCGGAAATTGAAGCAAACCTACCAGAATTAAAAGAACAAATATATAACTCAATAATAATCATTGAAATTTCACTTCCCTACTTTTAATAACTTATAGAACAACTAGGCATAAGAACAACAAGAAAATATAAAATTTGAGCACCACTATGAAACAACTAGACCTAAACAACACTACGACAAAACCAGACCCAACAGAAATCTCCTGAATAAACCACTAATAAAAATGCACACATACTTCCCAATAATACGTAAATATTCTCTGTGATAGACTATACACTATGACACCAAAAAACCCTCAATAAGGATTAAAAAATATTGAAGTCATACAAAGTATGTTCTCTAGTCACAATGAAATTAAATTAGAAATTAGTAAACACTTAGGGGATATTTAAAAATAGGTAGAAATTAATACTCCTAAACACTAAATGGGTCCAAAAAATAAAAAGTGCATTAAAAATACCTTTTTATATGAATGAAAATGAAAATATAACATGCCAAAAATCATGGTATATGGTTGAACTAGAACTCAGAGTGAAATTTATAGGTATAAAACAGTTATATTGCAAAATAAAAAGAAAATTTCTGATTAATAATCTAATATTTTACCTTAAAACACGGGAAAACAGTGTTTTACAGAAAGCCAAAGGTAAAATATAATAAAGATCAGAATGGAAATAGAGAATAGTGAAACAATGGAGAAAAGTTCATCGAAAAAAATATTAATAAAATTAGGAAGCCCAAAGATTATGCAACCAACACTGACCAACAAAAGGAGAGAGAAGATTGAAATTACTAAAATCAGAAATAAAAGAGGAGACATAATTAGTGACTTTACAGAAATAAAAAAGGTTTGTAACGTAGTACTGTGAACACCTGTATGCCAACAAAATAGTTAACTTAGAAGAAATAGACCAATTTTGAAAAAATAGATACACACTATCAAAAGATTTTCAAGAACTACAAAATCTGAATAGACCTGCAATAAGCAAATTGATTGGATGAGTAATCAAAAAAAAAAAAAATCCACAAAGAAAAGTTCAGACACCGATGGCTTCACTTGTGAATTCTACCAAATGTTTAAAGAAGAATTAATATCAATCCTATTCAACCTTTTCTAAAATGTAGAAGAAAGAACATTGCCCAATGCATTCTGAGTTCACTATTACCTGGGTAACGAAACAGACATCATAAGAACAGATCAATATACCTTATGAATACAGATACAAGAATTTTCAACATAATATTAGCAAAAAAAACCAGCTTCTAGAAAAATATTATTTATTACAACCTACTAGGATTTATTACAGGAATTCAAAGTTAACAAATTTTTAAAAATCAATAAAATATGCTGTACTGATATAATAAAGAATAAAATACCACAGATTATCTCAACAGTGCAGGAAAAAATGACAAATACCATAACCTTTCATGATAAAAACATTCAACAAAATACAAGTACCTGTTAACTTCCTCAACATTTAAGAGGCCATATGTGAAAATCCACACATAACTTCATATTTAATAATAAAGGAATGAATGTTTTCTTGTTAAAATTAGAAAAAAAGACAAGGTTGTCTGCTCTCACTTCTTCTATTCAATGTAGTACTGGGGATTTTAATAGGACAATTAGACAATAAAAAATAAAAGGCATCCATTTGGAGAATGAAGAGCAAACCTATCTCTGCAACTCTTAAAATTTAAAAAGAATAAATATGTTAGCATGGTTGCAAGATACAAGATCAATACACAGATTCATTTATATATGATCGATGAATATTCTGAAATGAATTTAGGAAAATAACCTCATTTGTAATAGCATAAAAATAATAAAATATTTAAGAATAAATTTAACAAAATAATGTTAAGACATAAACGGATAACTAAAAAACATCATTTACAAATAAGGAAAATCCAAACAATAAAAAGACATCCCGGCCAGGCACAGTGGCTCACACCTGCAATCCCATTACTTTTGGAGGCAGAGGTGGGTGGATCACCTCAGGTCAGGAGTTTGAGACCAGCCTGGCCAACATGGCAAAATCCTGTCTCTACTAAAAATTCAAAAATTAGCTGGGCATGGTAGCACATGCCTGTAATCCCAGCTACTCAGGAGGCTGAGGCAGGAGAATTGCTTGAATCCGGGAGGTGGAGGTTGCAGTGAGCCAAGATTGCACCATTGCACTCCAGCCTGGGTGACAAGAGTGAAACTCTGTCTCAAACAAACAAACAGAAAAAAAAAAAAAAGAAAAGAAAAAGAAAAAAAGAAAGACATCCCATGTTCACAGAAAAGAACACACTATGAAATTGGCAATGCTTTCCACATTTATCTATAGATTGAATGCAATCCGTGCCACAACCCCAGCTCTTTATTTGTGTGAAATTGCTAACCTGAAGATAAAATTCAGATAGAAATGCAATGGACCCAGAAAAACCAAAATATATTAAAAAAAAAAAAAAAAAAAAAAGCTTGGAGAACTTACACTATTGACCTTAAATCTTATTACAAAGAAAAAATAATTAAGACAGTGTAGTATTGGCATAACAGTAAACACAGACCAAAAAGAGGAATTGAAAATGCAGAAATAAACCTTTACATTTATGTTATAATAATTTTCAACGGGGATACAAGGCAACTCAATGGAGAAATAATCATCTTTTCAACAACTGATGATAAAACAACTGGATATCTAGATGCCAAAGAATATCTTTTGAGTCCTTCCTGATGGCATACACAAAAATTAACTTAAAATGAATGTTTGCCCTAATTGCCCGGCTAAAACGATAATATTCTTATAAAAATACAAGGTGTTAAATCTTCATGACTTTGGATTTCACAAATGGGTTCTTAGATACGACATCTAAAGCACCCCAAGCAGAAGGAAAAAAATGTTAAATTTGACTTCATCAAAATTATAACCTTTTATTTGCTGCAGAGGATACCATCAAGAAAGTAAAAACTTGACCCCAAAAACTGACGAAAATATTCACAAATCTCATATCTATTGAGGGAATTTTATGCAGAAAATATAAATACATAAAACCTTGTATGCAGAATATGTAAATATTTGTAATTCAATAATAAAAACAAAGAACAAATTCATATATGTCTTAAGAATATTAATACACATTTTTTCTGAAGAAATTACACAAAGGACCAAAAAGTACATGAAAATATAGTCCTTAGGAAAATTTTCATTAAAAAATACAAGGTAACACTTCACATCTTCTAGGATGGCCAAAATGAAAAAAATATAGATGATAATAAGTGTTTGGCAAGGATGTGGAAGAATCAAAATCATCATACATTGCTAGTGGGATTGTAAAGTGCTGTAGCTACTTTGGAAAACAGCCTGGCAGCTCCTCATCAAGACAGGAACCCATGTCAATTAATATTAAGGCAGACACTCCTATTCATTAATGTATGGTTTATCATTTTTGTTCAAGATTAAATGAATAAGAAACATGTATCCACACCAATGATACTTTTACAGTTGTCTTTACAAATGTTATATAAGATTTATTAACTCAAGATGGATTAAAGACTCAAACATAAGACCTAAAACCATAGAAACTCTGGAAGAAAACCTAGGCAACACCATTCAGGACATAGGCATGGACAAGGACGTCGTAACTAAAACACCAAAAACAATGGCAACAAAAGCCAAAATTGACAAATGGGATTTAATTACACTAAAGAGCTTCTGCATAGCAAAAGAAACTATCATCAGAGTGAACAGACAACCTACAGAATAGGAGAACATTTTTGCAATCTATCCATCTGACAAAGGGCAGAATCTACAGAAACTTAAACAAATTTACAAGGAGGAAAAACAAACATCCCCATCAAAAAGCGGGCAAATGATATGAAAAGACACTTCTCAAAAGAAGACATTTATGCAGCCAACAAACTTATTAAGAAAAGCTTATTATCACTGGTCATTAGAGAAATGCAAATCAAAATCACAATGAGATACCATCTCATGCCAGTAAGAATGGCGATCATTAAAAAGTCAGGACACAACAGATGCTGGAGAGAATGTGGAGAAATAGGAACCCTCTTATACTGTTGGTGGGAGTGTAAGTTTGCCCATTGTGGAAGACAGTGTGGTGATTCCTCAAGGATCTAGAAACAGAAATACCATTTGGCCCAGCAATTCCATTGCTGGGTATATACCCAAAGGATTATAAATCATTCTACTCTAAAGACACATGCACACGTATGTTTATTGCAGCACTGTTCACAATAGCAAAGACTTGGAACCAACCCAAATGACCATCAATGATAGACTAGATAAAGAAAATGTGGCACTTATACACCATGGAATACTATGCAGCCATAAAGACATGGGTTCATGTCCTTTGCAGGGACATGGATGAAGCTAAAAACCATTATTCTCTGCAAAGTAAGACAGGAACAGAAAACCAAACACCAAGTGTTCTCACTCATAAGTGGGAGTTGAACAATGAGAACACATGAACACAGGGAGGGGAACATCACACACCAGAGCCTGTTGGGACTTGGGGGCTAAGGGAGGCATAGCTTTAGCAGAAATACGTAATGTAGATGATAGGTTGATAGGTGAAGCAAACCACCACGACATGTGTATATCTATGTAACAAACCTGCACGTTCTATATATGTATCCCAAAACTTAAAGTATAACAATAAAAAAAGATTTAGTTTTAAAGGAGGGTTTAGTTGAATATAAGTTCCTATATCACAGAAATGCAGTGGATGTAGATTTTCAGGATTTGTTACCATGGGCCCCCTTCAACTCTTCACTCCTGCTTGAAATGACTGAGTTAACCTATATTGAGAAGTTGTATTATTTTAATATATGCTGGCTTATATTGGATAGCACTTGCAAGCCACACCAATGAACATTACTCAAATGACAAATAGAAAGAAAATCCTCAAGTAATGTTCAGTGGAAAGTAACTAAACAAATAAATGCAATTGTAAATGGGAAAATGGCATTTTCACAATGAATCAAGATTATGTAAAAAGTTTGTCTGGAATCTAAATTGTTTACAATAGTTTTCCCCTAAGGACCAATTAGGATCAGGAATTCAATGTTCTGTTAAAATCCTTTTACCTGAATTTTGGGCAATCTAACTTTTGATGTATTATCTTTGATTTGATTATTTCTTTTGAAATATTTTGTTCAATATCTTCTTTGCAAAGTCTCTTTTACTGAGGAATATAAAATTTCTAGAATTTTAGATCAGAATTTTACAGGTCATCCAGTCCAATATCATCATTTTAAAGGAAAGGAATTTGAAGCTAAGACAGGTTAAGACCACGTGTTTCTTTATGGAAAAGTATGTTCAGTTTGATGATCAATCTATTTCAGTACTATGCTTTAATTGTCTAAATTTTATTTACTCTCATTTGTTAGGATTTTCCTTCTGTTCTTAAATTTAAAATTACTTTCTTCTTTGTAGCCTGACATATTTAATACCATTTCATTCTCAAATGACAAATATCTGTATAAACCAGTTATCTGTTAGAACATAGGATACAAAGTTTCTTTTACCATATTCTTCAGTAATGAAAAATTCCAATACTCTACTATTCGAAATATCAGCATTACAGAGGTTTTTAGTGTTGTTTTGCTGGAATAAGAATGGATACCCTTTCCTTCCTTCTTTGCCTGACTACTTACATACATAAAGCATATATATTTCCAGCAATATGAAGGAATCTCAGGTGCTTCTAATGTCATAGAAAGTATATTCAAGGGTACACCTACAACTTAAAAATATATTTTGCTAAAGTTTCCCAATACCCTGTAACTTTGCCATCAATATTTGTTCTAAAGTTGACTCATACCAGTTTCTAGGCAGGGGTATCATTGATATGAATTGTATATAAATAAGAGATCTGGCTTGGCATCCACACATCTTATGCATGTGTAAGCTAAAATTATGTTTTATAGTGCATACATTGAGAATTAATAAAATATAAAGATACATTTTTACCAGAATACAACTCAGAAACCTCAGTAGCAAGGTGAAAGGTGGAAATGTGTTGCAGGCATGTCGTAAACACTTGTTGAACTGAATCACAGAAGTCTTGGAGACACCTTTTTTGTTTCTTGTTTCTCCTATCTAAATGAGTGAGATCTACCCTGAATAAGTACATCCACAAGCATTCTACATTCTGAATTCTCTGAAGTGCATAGATTTAGATAATAGCAGTTAGCTACACCATTGCAGTTTGCTAAAAGCACAATGCTGAGCTGGAGCCAGTATAGCCAGAGTGAGAGGCTCCCACAAACAATTTGAGCATTACTTTCAGAAAGGAATCTAGGATAATAAAGAGAAATAAAATGAATCAAAAACATAGCTCAGAAATATAGGAGCTTCCTCAAGGAGTCAAAGAGAAATAATATTCTACTCTTAAGATCTTTGCTAACATTCTAGTAAGAAGAGGATAGTAGTTATTCATAGACACATATATACACAATGAAATGATTTATGTATGGCCTAAATGTAGTGGATATGTGTATTATTTATAATTTAGTAATTACATTTTTATAGTCTATAAAAAATGATTAAACCCATATCAAGTGCTGGTGCAGAGGTCCTTAAAGCAAGAACAAATGCACATAATCCAGTTAAAGACAGGACTGCATAAGGGAAATGCCATTTCACTGAATTATTTGAATGATATAGCTATCTACTTTATTTCTGTCAATTTCTTGGCCAAATTCCTTAGTTTCAAAGTCTTATTTCTTGTTCTTCATTGTATCTTTAGTATTTTAACTTTTCTCTTCTTAGCACTTATCTCTCTGATGTCTTGTATTCCAGAGTATACCTGCCCAGTATGGTATATATTGAATTTTACAAAGGCCTTGTTTGCAGCCCTGACAACCTGCAAGCAAGATATGTACAACCATTTTCATAATATGTGCTTGATTTTTCTTAGCTTAGACATTTTTGTACTAACAAAATGCCATATTGAAATAATTCCTTGAAGTACCATTAGGAAGAGGGATTATAAACTGTTTGCCTCAATATTTCTGAAATTGTTGCGAGTAAACCAGCTGAGCAAGATTTTAAAAAGCTTAGGTCAGACAGAACTCTGGTTGTGGTAAGTTATTCAATAAATATACATAGATCGTCATATCAGCTGCTTGGACCGGTCATTTTTAAGAAAGAATAGATTCACATTTTATTTTATATTATAATATCCATCATTTAATTAGTTTGGAATCATATAGATACATCATTAATGGATTATTTGCCTTAAATATTTATTAATTTTTTATTTATAAAGGAGGTTCTACTTTCCCTCTCCACCCGGAATTTAAATGACTCTGTGAATACAGCCTATATACAGCAGGAAACAAACCTTGGCAGGTAACAGTAGCAGCTGTTTCCAGCAGTCACACTTTATCTCATTTTGGTCTGAATTTTTGCTCATTCTTATACCTGGTAGTTTCTTAGTTCTTAGACTTTTTTGGGCTCTGATTCCCAAAACAAGTCTTTCTTATTTTGAACAACTGTTTGTACCTTTTTGTATGTTTCTCTTAAACATTGTTTTGTGTCCCACTTTGGCTTTATACATTGTCATTTTGTAGTCAGAGAAACTGGCACCAGTCAAAGACTCATGGCTTCATACAAGAAAGAGCAGATTGATATGATGCTAGCCTCTGAGGAAACAATAAATATTGTTTTAGTATACCACATTATTTTATATTTATATGTATCTATATTTCATATTAGTTCGCTGACGACTTTTACTTGGGAGATTTGTCTTAACAAAAGTTATAGAAAATTGTAATTCTTAATTAGTAGAGATTCTACTTTTTATTAAGAAATAATCTACTTCAAATTAAGAAATATACATTATACATATCATAAAATATTACCAAGAATATGACAGTTTATAACAAATTATCAATATACATAGAGGGATTTTGATATTAACAATAACTAATATTTTTGTATGTTTACATTGTGCCATGCACTGTTCTAGTTGCTTTACCTATATTAACTAATTTGATTCTCACAACAACCTTATGTGACAAGAACTAGTATTATTTCAATTTTATTAATAGTGATGAGATAACTGAGGCAGAGAATTTAAGCAGCTCACCCAGTTTTATACCCAAACACAGTTAATGAATGATTGAGAACCAAAATGAAAATAACGCTTTTATTGATTATTTTATATAACAAAGTTCAGTGGAGAGAGGGCCATTCAAAGTAATCTCACAAATATTGAATAATTTTGATATCTACTGCTGAAGGGACATAGAGGGAGTTAAGCAGGTAAATGAAGAGTTACCTAAGGTAGCTGAAGAAAGGAGCAATCAGAGAAGGAACTCTAAAGAACGAACTAAGTCATGATAAACAGTGGAGTTAGTTTGGTGAGGTGGGAAGCAGGAAGCTGAAAGAGACTGGAGTTTGGAAACTCTTCCAGACAGAAAGAATAGGAAGTGCCTGAGACAAGAGGAGTAGCCTGGTTTTGGTGAACTGCAGGGGAAAGCTGGACTGAATCATGCACAGCCCCATAGACATGTTGAAGACCTTGGGGTATCTTGCGAGAGCAATGGAAAACTACTAAAAAGGTCTATAGACGCAAGTGACTTATTCACTCTAGCAGTACTATGGAGGATGGAATGAAACAATAAACTTACAGAATCCAATAAAAAAGTTGTTTATGGTAATCACATCACAATGATTTAGAGAAGTTTATTTTTGTTTCTAGCATCTCTAGATTTATAGAAGAGGAAAATATGATTGTTTTAATTTAGTTGTAATGGTACACATAACACCTTGGGACCACATATAGAAAGCATAATTTTCTATTTTTATAGTATTTTGAGTTTTAGGGTACAAGGGCACAACATGCAGGTTTGTTACATATGTATACACGTGTCATGTTGGTGTGCTGCACCCATTAACTCATCATTTACACTAGGTATATCTCCTAATGCTATCCCTCTCCCCTCCCCCCACCCCACAACAGGCCCCAGTGTGTATCCCTTTCTTGTGTCCAAGTGTTCTCATTGTTCAATTCCCACTTATGAGTGAGAATATGCAGTGTTTCGTTTTCTGTTCTTGCAATAGTTTGCTGAGAATGGTGATTTCCAGCTGCAACCATGTCCCTACAAAGGACATGAACTCATCCTTTTTTTATGACTGCATAGTATTCCGTGGTGCGTATGTGCCACATTTTCTTAATCCAGTCTGTCACTGATGAACATTTGGGTTGGTTCCAAGTCTTTGCTATTGTGAATAGTGCCGCAACAAACATACGTGTGCATGTGTCTTTATAGCAGCATGATTTATAATCCTTTGGGTGTATTTACCTCTGGGATGCAGAATTTTTCAAAGCTTAGGTCTTGGATTCTAATGCTAACTTCTGAAGTCTACAATTTGCCAGTTATTATGTATATTCTAGGGCAAGCTGTTCACATGGGGAATAGGGAATAGTCAAAGTAAAAGTAGAGAAACATTTTTAAAGTCTTTGTTGCATAAAAGAGGCACATTGTCTCAAAAATATCACCATTATGAGGTTAATATGTTGGTTGTTTTAAAGGAAAATAAAGAACATAATAAAAACCATTAAATTCCATTAATCTACTACTTAATCAAACAAGAGTGTATTGTGGAAATATCGACAAACAAGATTAAAATAAGCACACTGAAATGTAAACATCAGTTTACAGGAAATCTCTTTCTATGGAATATTTCATTCCTCAAGGAAACATTAAAACACTTCTGTGGTATAAAAACATTCAATGAGTCAACACTTATTTATTGATCCTCTGTTGTGTGTGGTCCAGTAGATCTGATGCTTCATTAACATGCATATGTCTAACTGATGAGATAACAATTCTCTAGTTCTATATTCCAGTTTAGTTATTTCAGATGCTAAGATTAATTATATTTGAATTTGCAGATTAAGCATTTCTTAATGTGGTTATGAAGAAGATACATTTCTTTCTCAGAAGCATAAATTTATGATCTTAAAAATAACCATAATAAGGAGATCTTGATAAAAATGTCATTTAAAAAGTAAAAAACAAAGAACAAACAAGCTCTCTGCTTGCCTCAACTAGATCTAATCTAACTCTATTGCTAAAAAAGTTGTTATCGGTCCTGTATATTGACATATTTTTTATCAGTAGAGAATGTTACTATGGCTGATATTTGATTGAAAAGGATGTTGCAGTTGTTAGAGAAGAAAAAGGAAAGAGAAAGGGACACTAGATCCCTGTTCCTCAGGCTAATTGGCTGCCTTTAACCTTGTATTTGTTGACCCTCACCTTTTGTCCACATTTTCCTCACACCACAAGTACGCACTCATAAATTTCAGCTCCCAAGCTTATTACATTTGAGACTGTAAAATGCCAGAAGCTATGTTGCTAAAAGTGCTGCCTCTCAAACAATTTTCTCCAATGATATTAACCTTGAATGCAAGAGATGTAAGTGATGGAGAGTTTACACACCAAATAAGTTATAGTCTACTTAATCTAAATCCTTCATTTAAAAGAAAATGACTAGATTTGAAGGTCAGGAGAACTTTACAATTACACTGATATTCTTGGCTGGTTAATGGCTGTACTTAACCAGTATAACAAACAACAAAACAATCATGATTCTAGGTGTTCTCCCTGAAGAAGTTATTCTTAAAAATAATGAAAAAAAAAGGTTGATCTAGTTGGATTACTAATTTCAGATTACTCTATGTAAAGCAAAATCCATGCAAGATAGTAATTTATTCCATTTATGTGAAAGATACATTTTGTCTCTATACATCAATTACATTAAGTTGAATTTCCTGAATCCCATTGTTTTAATAACTATGAATAGTTTTTAAAACCATCCGAAGTAAACATTTTATATTCTTAATGCCTTCATGAAAGGTGTGAATTTTAATATTGTGTTTTCATATTTGAATATATAGAAGCTAATTTTCATCAAATATATTTATCAATTAAAAACGGTGATTTTATAGACCAATAATTCACTCAATTTGAAAATTACAAAATTTGTTTGGCATTAAATTTTTGGAGACATTTAAAAAATAAACGTGCAAATCCTCTTGCTTAGATTTCTTTCTTCAATAGCAACTTACCTTCCTCAGTCGCCGGGAGTGGTGGCTGTGGATGGGTCCCAGATGAGCCTCTACTGGGAACTGGTCTCAGCCTAAAGGGAACTAACTGCCTTGCTCAAGGTCGTGTGCCATCCCAAGAAAATTTCACATCCAAAGACTGGTTGACTTGGAGGTAAAAAGAGTCAGGGCTTTGGCCACAATTCTGACAACTGAAGGCCATCCTAGCTTCAGAGCTTCCTGTGGGATTGGCTGAGGTCTTTGTTCACTGTATAGCAGTTCAACTTCTCCCTCTACCTATTACTATTTCTTTGATTCCCTCAGAGTTGTGTCCTGGAGTACCTCCCAATAAACTTTCTGCTTACTAATCTCCATCTCACAGTCTGTTTCCCCAAGGAATCCATTCTAGGATATGTTGGAACTAAGAATAGACTAAGAAAGTAAGCTTAAAAAAATGGATTTTGGAACATCATCGCCTGTACAGTGGCGATGAGGACTCCACGGCTAGGATTAGCCTCTGGTGTGCCATAAAAGTACAATCATGAAATTTAAAATTTGACCGGTAATAGAATGGGGAAAAGGTATATACTGTCACTGGCTGCTGCAGTGTTCCAGGTATTTGAGAGGATCTCAGAAAGTAGGAGTTATGAAGATAATAGGATTGGATGATGGTCTTAAGTGCACTAACATATGCAATGACAGTGAATGGCATTGGAAAAAAAATAAAGTGAAAAGGTTATTAATGGAATATTTAATGCACAGTGTGAAAGACACAGGGTTTCCTTGGCAACATGTAAAGAGACTCTCCTCTTCTTAGCCAGGGAGCAGAAATGCTCAGGGTCAGTCCCAAGACTTAATTTAAAAGATAAATAGGGGCCTTAATTAAACAGAATAGGAATCCAGAGAATTAGGAATGGCAGTATCAGGGTTGAAACTCTAACCCCATACTGTTAAACACTCTCATCTAACTTTCTATTCTGTCCCCCTCCTTCTTACAACACCTTCAAAATCCAGTTCCCTATGTACTCTCTCATCTCCTGTCTGTACATGTTGGTAGGTTTGTAGTTCCATGAGGTATGCTCCCTTTCCTTTCTTAGCAGGCCCAGCATTTATCTAGCTGGATTATGTTGTGACTTGACCTTAGTTAATGGTTAGTGGCTAGGAGGAGAGATGGGGCATATCCTGAGGGGAGAGCACATTTTATTTTACAAGAGGCCCTTACATCACCTTCAAACAGTGGAGCACCAGTCACTGAGAAGGAGGAAGGTGTCATAGCTGCAGACCAGTAGAATTTGGGATGCCTTGAGATTTCCAGGGGTGACAGTTTCAACCCAGATGTTGTCAATCCTGACTCTCAGGATCCCAATTCTGTTTAATTAAGGCCCTTATCCTTGTCATTGATGACTTTTCTTTGCCTCTGAAATCTTTTAAATTAAGTGTTGGAACTGACCTTGAGCTTTTCTGCTCTCTGGCTAAGAAGATGAGAGTTTCTTTACATTTGCTAAGGAAACCCTGTGTCTTTCACACTTTGCATTAAATTTTCTATTAATAACCTTCTCACTTTATTTTTTCCAATACCATTCACTGTCTTTGCATATGTTATTGCACTTAAGACCATCATCCAATCCTATTGTCTTCATAATTCCTACTTTCTGAGAACCCCTCAAATACCTGGAATATGGCAGCAGCCAGTAGGAATGAAATTCCTGTTTCCTTGATGGTTATTAGCTTAGGGCTGTTCCCAGGTTCTAGAGGCCACCCACATTCCTTGGCTTGTGGCCCTTTTCTGCCATTTTCAAAGCCAGTAATAGCACAAGTCCTCTCAAGCTTTCCATCTCTCTTGCCTCTTCTTCCATGATCACATCTCTCTGTCCTACCATTCTGCTTTTGAATCGCCATGTTGCCTCATTTTGGAACCACCCTAGTTCTTGCATTCCTCTTAAAAGCAGCCAAGGCTTTTATTCTGAATGGCTTAGTCTTCAGATTTGCTCAGGTCTGCTTCCTCTATTCTCTCACAGGTGTTAAACCCTTGACCATTTCCCAGTAAACTTCCTGAAAGCTAATCTCCAGCTCAGAATATGGTTTCTGAGAAAGCTGACCTAAGACATCTTATTTGCTTATTGAAATGCTGTCTTTGTAGACGTTCCTTCAAACATGGATTTGGAAAAATTTGATCTTATTTGCTTTGGGATGATACTTTTAAAAATGATCAAAGTCTGTTATTTTAACATTAATAAACTATGTGAGCCAAATGGCAAGGAAACATTAAATATCAAAGCATCATGCTTTTAAAAAAATGTTTCTATTGGCCACAAGATTTGACAACGTATGCTTCATAGAGGTATTGAAAATGATGTTCATGCCAATTCCTTTTTGAAAGCAGTAGGGTTACTTATAGTAACAGAACTTTTTCTATTGAATTCTCATTCTTATTCCATTTGTCAATAAGATTCCTAAAGAAACAAAACAGCCATCAAAAGTCATCTTTAGAAATATGCTTGGTAAAAATAACAAATTTTTTAATAAGTAGGGAAAATATAATAAAAGTGGAACCACACAGGGAAATGAGGCAAAAGGCTTCTCTCTTGTTCTGTATGCAATTATTAGTAAGTATGGCAGTCAGATAATTGTCAAATGCAGAGATAAGCAATTGAGTATGAGTATCTTGCTACAAAACATTTTTCTTAAGTTCATAGAATATTACTGATATAGTTGTATGTTCCTCAAGCACTAATACAATTCCTTGCACAGGTATAGATGCTTTACTATTTGAACCTGTATAATCTTGGAGAAATCATCTCATACTGGTTTTGCATTTCACCAAATAAAGTTAATAGTCTTGTTGAGAGGATATAATATAACTTGTAAAACATTTATTGTAGTTTATCACCTGGTAACCAATAAATAACTTTAGCTGTAATTATTATTTTCATTTCAAGCATTTCTTCATTTAGTAGGTAGGTCATGAATCCTCAAATCACATTACTGACAACTGATAATAATATGTCATAATTGTATGGTTTTACTATCTGTCAGGCTGCTAATCACTTTTTCTGTGTTATCTTATTTAACTCTCACCATCACCATATGGGGAAAGCTATGTTATTCACATCATTATTTCCATTTCATACCTGAGAAGATTATACACTAAGGGGAGAAGTTATTTCCCTATAATCATATAGTGAGTACACAGCTGAATCTAAGATTTGAATCTAAATCATCTTATTTTAAAATTTCATGTCATGGACCACTCCAATGTACTGCATTCTGCATTATGGGACCTTAATTAGGGGAATACCAATCCTGTCAAATTAGTGTGAAACACAGAGGAAGGGAGAGATATTTGTTTGGATAAGTGATTGAACTAATCTGATCAGGTTTCTGACTGGGATACTGCCAATATTCACAGAGCCAAATTGGTCTTACAACAATATCATTAAAAAAACAAATAATGGAAACAAATGTACCTTACTGGCATCTGTTCTTCCCAAATTTGAACTATATCTTCAAGCTAAGACAATTTCTCCAGGTTTCTAAAATGTTCTAGGATCAGTTTTCATAAATCTGTATTACTAGTGTTGTTTTCAAATTATCAGCCTAAATGTCTTCCCGGATATCTGGGTCCCCTTTCCAATTCCACACTCTTTTAATCTTTCTCAAATTATTTAATTTTATTTTCGGGAACTTCCAGTCTCCTACAAGGAAACTGGTGTTCGTAGTATTATAAAAATATTGACAGCGTACTGAAAAAAAAATACTACACCCAATAAAACATCAGCAGTATCAATCAGAAAAAAAGGGCACTTCATGTGCTTAAGACAACTAGTTTTTCTACCTTACAAAAACAACCACAACCAAAGAACATTCATTGGTGAGTTTGAGCCATGCAGTTTCAAAGTAAGTCCAAAAATCCTTTACCAATTCATCTCCAAGAGTGGAGCGTAATTTCCCCTACCCTCGAGCATGGACTGAATTTAGTGAGTCTCTTGCAATAAATAGAATTTCACAGAAATGAAAACATAAAGGACATTCAGAATCTTCCTTATGTTTTTTTCTCTCTTTTATTTCACTTCCCTTTCTTTCCCTTCTCTCTTATCTCATGCTCAGAAGAAAGATAGTTGCCATATTGTGAGGACACTCAAGTAGACCCATGGAGTGGTTCCCATGATTGGAAACAATGGCGTCTTCCAAGAGATGTGAAGGAGTCATTTTGGCAGCAGATCCTCCAGGCCTACTCTGCTTATGAGAGACACTGAGACAGAATCCACCCAGATGAGCCACTCTCAAATCTCTGAACCACAGACACTGAGATAATAAACACTACTTTAAGTTGTTACATTTGGAAGTAATTTATTATGCAGCAATAAATAACAAATATAGGCCAGTAATTAATAATCTCTGAGTCCTGCAATAAAATTTCCTAGCAAAAATGTTGGAAGAGAAATATTTTCCAAATGATATGCAAAAATTTTAAAAAATCAAAAGACAAGTCTTCTTCATACAAGTGGCCAAAAAACATGAAAAAATGTTCAATGTCAGTAATCATCAGAGAAATGAACATCAAAACCACAATGAGATACAATCTCATACTAGTCAGAATGGTTATTCTTAAAAAGTGAAAGAAACGACAGATGCTGGTGAGGCTGTGGAGAAAAAGGGACACTTATACACTGTTGGTGGGAATGTAAATTAGTTCAGCCATTGTAGAAAGCAATTTGGAGATTTCTCAAAGAACTTGAAACAGAACTATCATTTGACTCAGGAATCCCATTGCTGGGTATAGAGCCAAAAGAAAATAAATCATTCTACCGAAAATACACACATACTCATATGTTCATCACAGTGTTATTCACAATAGCAAAGACATGGAATCAACGTAGGTGAATAAAGAAAATGGGTACTTATACCATTTTGGATATGGTGGGTTGGATAAAGAAAATGTGGTATATATACACAATGGAATACTACACAGTCATTAAAAACAAAACAAAACAAGACAAAATCATGTCCTTTACTGCAATGTGGATGCAGCTGGAGGCCATTATTCTAAGTGAATTAACGTAGGAACAGGAAAACAAATACCACATGTTCTCACTTATAAGTGTGAAGTAAATATTAAGTACTCATGGACATAAAGATGGCAACAGTGGAAACTAGGGTCTACTAGAGAGGGAATAGAGGGAGCGGGGAAAGGTTTGAAAAAACTATTGGGTACAATGCTCAGTACCTGGGTAACAAGAGCAATCATACCCTCAACCTCAGTATCATGCAATATACCCGTGTAACAAATCCATACTGTATCCCCTGAATCTAAAATACAAGTTGAAATTGTAAAATCAAAACAAAACAAGAAAAACAAGCCTTCTACAGCTGCATGTTGGTTATCTAAATGTTCCTCACTATATTAAAGTTGAATACATGAAAATCTTCTAAGGCATACATTTCTATTTTCCTTCTTCTCACTTCTCTTTACATATTGTATTTATAAACTAGTCAATCTTGGTCATGGAGCATATGGATAATTAAACCAAGGACATAGATATAATCACCTTATAGACCTATACATCCTGATCAGAGAAAACTAGTTTCTTAGAACCACTAATGTAGAAAAATACCTTATTACAGACAATGTTATGTGGAATTTTCCACTTGTCTCAGAAGGCTGTTAGAGAATAGGCATTGCTTTCCACTAACTATATCAACACTGAGAAAATAACAGAAAAGTTCAGGTCCTACTTATGTTGCAGATATTATTATCTTCATATGAAGATACAAAGATGAAAATACATAGATGAAAATGTGTAAAATAAAAAGGTCTCTAAACCTATCCTGAAATTGGAAAATTTCATGAATGAGAAATAGGTCATTTACCTTTTCAAGTTATTGTTTTGTAAACAGGGCTTCAAAATACAATTTAAATTATTGCAGAGTTGTATGTATACTGAGTAGTTCCTATATATTAATAGTATACATTAAAATATAATAAACTCACTTTCCTGCAGTTGTTAAAAAATTGATATGCATTTGTAGCAAATCTTCAGTTAAATAAGATAAGGCAAATGCACCATTTCCTCCAACTTTTGATGTGAATGTGCTCTGGGCTTCTGTTAGATGAATCAGTATAAATGCATTTGAGTCCATTTAAAGATAGAGGTGATATGCTGTCAAAAGAAAGGGGGGGCAGGGAAATATGTGAGAAACAATCTGTGTTCTAGTCCTGGTTCTGTCAAAAACCTGACTTAAAATATTAATCTTTCAGTTACTATTGTATTTGAATAGTAATAAAATAATAACAGACAAGGAAATAATATTTCTCTCTTAGCACAAAAAATTACAGTCTGATCTCTTTTTTCCTATCATCATTGAGCAATTAGATACAGGAGTTCAACACACTTATTATAGGAATTCAAAGGGAACACCAAAAATATGAAGTTAAATGACAACACTTGATGGCATACAAAGAGAGAAAAGAAGGAAGGGAGAGAAGAAAGAAGGGAGGGAAGGAGTGAGGAAGGAAGGAAGGAAGCAAGGAGGGAATTAAGGAAGGAAGGAGGGAAGGAAAGAAAAGAAAAAATGTATTCTCCATTGCTCGGTGAGGAGAAAACCTGACAAAAAGGTATTGAGCTGAGTAATAAAATGGGCCTGGCACTTTATTTAGTGTTAAGCATTCAAAAATTAATAATATATGGCCCGAGCAGCCTTGTGTAACTCCTTGTCTAATATGAAAGGGCAGATGTGTAAATAAATTGTATAACAATACAATAAATTGTAACATTGAATTGTGTACTGGGAAAAATAAGAGGAATTGATTTGAATAAGTTAGAGAGGATTTCACAAAGGCCAGGATACTTAGGCAGTCCCTTCAAGAATCCATAAAAAGACTCACATGTAAAGAAGATGGGGAGCAAATCTGGTTAGAATGAAAGCATGTGCAAAGACGTGGATATGTGGAAAAGAATGAGGTATTTGGAGAAGTGCGAGTTTTAAATGGGTGTAGGTTAGAGTATCTGCAGTAGTGATATATGCAGAGAAGAGGGAATTATCAAGCATATATTGGGAAAATAAGAATGCTTTTTAAAAAAATAAAAATAAAAAAGAAACAGTCACATGGGGAATGTACTGCAGGAGAGATTACTTGCTCCATCCAAAAGACAACTAGCTACATGCTGTCAAGTTTCAGTAAATGGCTTTCAATCAGGAATGCAGGCTTCCTGATCTTCTGATACATCAAAAAGTAAAAGAAACTTGTGCTTTATATATGCATTTAATTTTGAGTAAGTTGTTTTTTTCAGGCACTGTGCTGGAAACTTTCCTCTCAGGTGTCACTTTTAATGTATTATTTTTTTTCTAAAGTTTACTGCCAATATGCAAATATTTCTGTTATGTAACAATCCTCCCAATTTACTTCTTTTTATCAACTACAAGATTTAATAAATAATGCTTATTACCTGGATGACAAAATAATCTGTACACCAAACCCCCATGGCATGCAATTTACCCATGTAACAAACCTGCACATGCACCCCATGAATCTAAAATAAAAGTTAAAAAAAAAGAAAATATATAATTGACAAAGCTTTAGCTAGGCTAAGTAAAAAGAGAAGATGTAAATAATAAAAATCAGAAAATAAAGAGAAGACATTATAACTTATACCACAGAACTACAAAGGATTATGTAGAACTATTATGAGCAATTTTATACTAATAAGTTGGATAACCTAAAAAAAAATGAATACTTCCTTAGAAACCTATTACCTAACAAAACTGAACCATGCAAATGCAAAATCTGAACACATCATTAACAAGTAAAGAGATCGAATCACTAATCAAAAATTCCACAAAGGTGCAAAGCAGAACGAGGTGGCTTCCCTAGTGAATTCTATCAAACATTTTAAGAATTGACACTAATCTATCTCAATTTCTTTCAAAAATGAAGTGGAAGGAAGACTTCCACACTCATTTTGCTAGGCTAGCATTACACTGATGTGAAAGTCAGACCAGAAAACTACAAAAAAAGAAAATTATAGGTCAATATACTTGATGAATAAAGATGCAAAAATCCTCAACAAAATACCAGCAAATGGAATTGAAGGGCGCATTAAAAGAGTCACACATGATGAACAAATGGTATCTATCCCTGGGATACAAAGATGGTTCAACACATGAACATTGATAAATGTGATACATCACATTAAGAAAACGATGAACAAAAGTCATGAAATTTTCTTAGTAGACGTAGAAAATTAATTTTACAAAATTCAACATTTCATGACTTAAAAATGTCAACAAACTAGGGATAAAAGAAAATGACCTCAGCATAATAAAGACAACATATGAAAAGCTCACAGCTAACATCATACTTAATGGTGAAAAGCTGAAAGCCTTTTCTTTAAGGCCAGGTATACGGCAAAGATATTTACTCTTGCCACTTCTTCTCAACATAGAACTGGGAGTCCTAGCCAGTGCAATTAGGCAAGAGAAACATTTATTTCCAAACCAAAAAAGAAGCAAAATGATCTCTGTTTACAAATGATATAATAATGATAAAATGATATAATACCATATGAAAACTCTAAAGACTCCACCTAAAAATGGTAAAACTTAAAAAACAAATTAAGTAAAATTACAGGATACAAAACCAAAATACAAAAATCTGTTCTGTTTCTAGAAACTAGCAGTGAATTATCTGTAAAAGAAATTAAGAAAACAAAACACTCACATCAAGAAAAGTAAATCTATAAACATTAATTTAACCAAGGAGGTAAGAGATCTGTATACTAAAAACTATAAAACATTGGTGGAAGAAATTGAAGAAGACATAAATAAATGGAAAGATACCACATGTTAATGGACTGGATTAGTTAATAGTGTTAAAATATCCATGGTACCCAAAGTGATTTATTCAATGCAATCTTTATCATAATTCCAATGCATTTTTTCACAGAAATAGCAAAAACCACCCTAAAATTCATGTAGAACCACAAAAGACCCCAAATAGCTAAAACAATATTGAGCAAAAAGAACAAAGCTAGATACATAACACTTTCTAATTTCAAATTGTTTTTCAAAGCTATAGTAATCAAACAAAAAACATACGCTGGCATAAAAACAGTCATATGGACCAATTGAACAGGATCAAGAGCCTGGGAGTAAATCCATGCATAATATATTCAACTAATTTTTGATAAGGCACCAAGACAGCAAAATGGGGAAAAATAAGTCTCTTCAGTAAATGGTGCTGGGAAAACTGAATATCAATAGGCAAAGAAAGTGAAATTAGAACCCTAACTTATACCACACACACAAATGGGTTAAAGACTTAAATGTAAAACCTGAAACCCTAAAACTCCTAGAAGTAAACCCAGAAGAGAAGCTTCTTGGTAGTGGCCTTAGCAATTATTTTTAAATCTATGGTACTGAAGGGAGAGACAAGAAAAGTAAAAATAAACAAGTGGGATTATATGAAACTAAAATTTTCTGCACAGCAAGGAAAACAATCAACAAAATGAAAGGCAACCTACTGTAAAAGAAGAAAGTAGTATCCAAAATATATAAGAAACATATACAACTCAACAACAACAACAACAACAAAATCCCCACAGAAAACTCGATTAAAAAATGGTCAGAAGCCAGGCATAGTGGCTTGCATGGGTAATCCCTGTTACTTCGGAGGCTGAGACAGGAGAATGTGCTTGAGACCATGGTTCAAAACCAGCGTGGGCATCATAGAGAGACCTCATTTCTGTAAAAAATTGTTTAAAAAATTAGCAGGCAGTGGTGATGTGTGCCTGTAGTCCTAGATCCTCAGGAGGATAAGGAAGAAGATTCGCTTGAGCCCAGGAGTTCAAGGCTGCGGTGAGCTATGATCATGCTGCTGCGGTCCAGCCTGGGTGACAGAGTGAGATCCTATCTCTAAAACACAACATCAAATAAAGTATATATATACACACACACATATATGTATATATATGTGTATATATGTATATATATGTGTATATATGTATATATATAAATGTGTATATTTATGTATATGTATATATAAATAAAATAGTCAATTGAATATAGAACTATTATGAGCAATTTTATACTAATAAGTTGGATAACTTAGAAAAACATGAATACATCTTTAGAAACTTATTACCTATCAAAACTGAATCATGAAAATACAAAATCTGAACACATCATTAACAAATAAAGAGACTGAAACACTACTCAAAAAGTCTACAAAAGTGCAAAGCAGAATGAGGTAAATGGTGCTGAAAAAACTGAATATCAATGTGCAAGTAAGTGAAATATGCAAAAAAATATTCAATGGAATATTATTGGGCCTTAAAACAGAAGAAGCCACTGTCATTTGAGACAACATAGACAAAAGTACAGGACTTCATGCTAAGTGTAAATAAACCAGAAACAGAAAGACAGATACAGTATGATCTCACTTATATGTGGAATTGAAAAAAGTCAAATTCGCAGTAATAGGGAGTAGAATGGTGGTTACCTGGAGCTAGGGGGGAGGGTTGGTAAAATGGGGAGAAGTTGGTCAAAAATTACAAACATTAAATTGTTAGATGAATAAGGAGATCTAAAGTACAGCATGGTGGCTTTAGTTAATAATGTATTTTATATTCAAAGAAGGCTAAGAGAGCAAATCTCAAGTGTTCTCACCACACACACACACACACACACAAGATATTTTCACAAGGTGGTGGATATGTTCGTTAAATTGATTGTGGTAATCTTTCCACAATGCGTATGTATACCAAAACATTATGTATATCTTGAACATATGTTATTTTTCTTGGCCAATCTCATATAAATAAAGTTGGAAATTATGACAATGGCCATGAATGAAGTTTTGTTGAAAACAATCATTAGAAATGACTCATGTAATGCACTTTAGTAATATAATTCAATTTGAGTAATAAAACTAATATAATGGCGAATCCAGAGTAGCATTGTCATCATCATCATTTAACAATTTCAAGGTGATTTTGCAAAATACTAAAGTAAAAAAAAAAATAATGAGAATTTCACATGGATGTTTTGTAACATAAATAACATCCTAATTGTGTAATGAACATTATCATTATCATTATTATTATTATTTCTGAGATGGAGTCTCACTCTGTTGCCCAGGCTGGGCTGCAGTGGCGCTATCTTGGCTCACAGCAAGCTCCGCCTCCTGGGTTCAGGTGATTCTCCTGCCTCAGCCTCCCAAGTAGCTGGCACTACAGGCACGTCCCATCACATCCGGCTAATTTTTTGTATTTTTAGTAGAGACGGGGTTTCACCATGTTAGCCAGGATGGTCTCAATCTCCTGACCTTGTGATCTGCCTGCCTCGGCCTCCCAAAGTGCTGGGATTACAGACGTGAGCTACTGCGCCTGGCCTTGAATACAATTTTTTAAAGCCTAGACTAAACCAAGTTGTGAAAAAAATAAGAGATATGCATTAAAATATTAAGCAAGGGTTAATTTTAGAGTTATGTAACAGAGTAGGGGCTAAAATTTGTGAAAAATAGAAGTGGCAGTTGCATATTTAGTTTAATTACTAGCAATATTGTTATTTGAAATAGCTCCATCTGTGAAATCTTGGTAAAGGCCTTAAGCAAACAAGTGCATTTGTCTTGTTTTTTCTTTGTAAAGAAATAATAGTTTTATAGGCCTGAGAGAAGGTAATTAAAATCAGTGAAGAAATTAAAAATAAGAATATATTAGAGTAGTAAGAGTCCTATCCTAAGAAGCCAGAGGCCTGGAAATGAAGTGAAAAAACAAATGAAAGTTAGTTTTAGTTACACTGTAAACTTTGGCCCTACTGAATTTCCTCTTCAATCTATACTGAATAAAACAAATGTCATTGCTTATTATGGGGTGTGTGTGTGTGTGTGTGTGTGTGTGTGTGTGTATGTGTGAGAGAGAGAGAGAGAGAAACAGGCTTGTATATGGATGAATTAGTATAGCTCCATAAAGACTGTATCTGACAAATGGCTATTTGAATCTCCATTTTCTACTTTCTGTATAGTCGAAATTTTGAGGAATCATCTAAGGAGGAGATATTTCACATGAATGTTCTACTTTAGATAAAAAAAAAAAGTGCTCATTACTTTCTACTACTTAACAAATTTAACATCAGTACACATTGAATACTAGTGCTTTTTAATGTACTTTAAAAAATGAGTCCTCTCCCACTAAAGTATTCGGATCTAGCCTAATCTAAAAGGGTTTACTCCATCTCTGTCCAATCGTGAGTAGATTTATGCCTGCCTTGTCATAGACGAAGGCTATCGGAGCTCCTCTCGACCCATTTGTTATCAGGATTGCTTCAGTTCTCTCCTCAACATGCTTCTGTATTTTACCCTGGTCTGTCTGAGACCCTCACCTAAGGTTCTCCACACATCCACAGAAACATTACTGGAAATCACTGTTTCTTCTGATTTTAGTGTCCAATTTATTTGTATGTCTCTTTTTCAGTTTTCATCTTCTATATAACAATACAAAAAACTAAATTCTTCACGTGGTTTAAATCATTCTCTCTTATTATCTTTTTAATTTATAATTGATACTTACCTAGCTTTGAGATTTTCACAGAAGAGGTATGGGTTTTGTTTTGTTTTAACATAAGAAAGCAGTGATTCAGAGATGCCAAGACAATGTCACCTCCTTTACCCGGATTAAAAAGTAGAATTTTTTTTTTTTTTAATGGAGTCTTGCTCTGTCACCAGACTGGAGTGCAGTGACGTGATCTCGGCTCACTGCCACCTCTGCCTCCCGGGTTCAAGCAATTCTCCTGCCTCAGCCTCCCGAGTAGCTGGGATTACAGGAGCGTGCCACCACGTCCAGCAAATTTTTGTATTTTTAGTAGAGACAGGGTTTCACCATGTTGGTCAGGATGGTCTTGATCTCCTGACCTTGTGATCCGTCTGCCTTGGCCTCCCGAAGTGCTGGGATTATAGGTGTGAGATATCGCACCTAGCCAAAAGTAGAATATTTTATTTGACATAGAGTCTGAATAAAATGCAGTGCTTTTAATCTTCCCCACATCTGGAAACAACTTAGGAAATTCTCTTTCCTAAAGTTTCCAAAGTTTACTCCTCGCTTTACACTCCATCCAAATTAACCGGCATTTCTATTCAGTAATGTTAACTACCCTTCCTGTGATTTCCTTTACCTCCTTTTTTTCCCCTTTTACTCTGGTATCTTATGTTTAATATCATATTTTTAATACTGTCTCAGTAACAGTTAAATTATCCATGGAGGTGTGGGTAACAAAGAATATCCCTTCTAAATCTATAAACAGAAGGGACTTTTTTTTTTTTTTTTTTTCAGAAAACAAAATCAAAACTCAAAGAAAGCAGCAACAACAACAAAAAACTAGCATGCTGTAACGTCAGAGTCCATTTTGTTATTCACACTAATCAGGAAGACAGGGAACTGTTCTGCAGAAACATTAAGAGAGACAGTCACTAGTCAAAAATTATGGATCCTACTGTCCAAGAAAGAAAAATTCTGCAGTTATGCTCATTAGTAGACATTGTTAACACAGGTAAGGGAATAAAAGCGGATTTTAAAAATTAATTAACTATTGATGTAGCACTTATGTGCTACTGTTGTCATATTTTAAAGGACTCCATTTTTTGTCATGACTGAATTCATAAATACTTCTGCTACGGACTCACGTTAAACTCATAGTCTTGAGTTCATTGATTTGATTTATGGTTGGAATTCATGCTACAAAAGTCAGTATTTTGAAAGATCTCTGTCCATTTTAGATTCAGTATCAACTTTAGGTACAGTCTCCTATTTCTATTTATTCACTGCATTAACTAGTTTTTAGGAATTATGTTGTATTTTTATAATTTAAAGCTTCATATAAAATATTCTTAATTTAGGAATTCAAGATCAAACAGATGAGACCATGGTAAATTCTCTTAAATCAAATTTTTCTTTCAATGACAGATTGTTCACTAATGTCAGCATAAAACTATTGGATTTTTCTATATTGAATATATTCCAAATTCAGTATTCTATACTGCTGTTTCAAAGTTTAACATATTTCCAGATACTTGGGTTGAATATAAAATGTACAAACACATGATTCTATTTGTAATTAGATTGCTTCAGGTCAATCCTAGCTCTGCCCTTTACTAAGTGTGTAAACCTGTATATCTATTTAACTACTCTATAATCTTAATTTCTTCATTTTTTGTAAAATAGAAAGACTATCAGTGCCTACTTCATAAAGTGAGGATTAATAAAAGTTAATTAGTATATATTGCTCAAAACTGTGACTTGCACACAGCAGGTATGTAACATATGTTAAAGATTAATTCATTTTCTAAAGAATTATTTATGTGTATACTAAATGGAAAAAAACTAAAAGCCCTTCCTTTAAGATCTAGAATATGACAAGGATGCCCACTTTCACCACTAGTATTCAACATAGTGCTGGAAGGCCTAGCTAGAGCAATCAGACAAGATAAAGAATTTAAAAGCTTCCAAATTGGAATGGAAGAAGTCAAACTATTCTTTTTTGCAAATGATATGTTTAAATACAGAAAGCAGTAGAATTTGTATATGCCAACAGTGAGCAATATCTCTAAAAAAGAAATTAAAATATAATCCCATTTATAATAGCCACACATGAAATTAAATATCTAGAAATTAACTTAACAAAAGAAGTAACAGATGTCTATAATAAACACTATAAAACATTGATGAAAGAAATTGAAGAAAACACCAGAAAATGAAAAGATATTCTGTGTTTATGGATTGGAAGAATCAATATTGCAAAAATTCCATACTATGCAAAGCGATCTACAGTTTCAATGCAATCCTTAACAAAATGCCAATGACATTTTTCACAAAAATAGACAAAACAATCCTAATTTATATGAAACCAGAAAAAAAAAAAAAGAATAGCCAAAACTATCCTAAGCAAAAAGAACAAAACGGAGGAATCACATTATCTGACTTCAAATTACACTATAGAACTATAGTAACCAAAACAGTATGGTACTGGCATAAAAACAGACACATAGACCAATGGAACAGAACAGAGAGCCCAGAACAAATCCACACACATATAATGAACACATTTTTGACAAAGGTGCCAAGAACATACATGGGGAAAAGACAGTCTCTTCAATAAATGTTGCTGAGAAAACTAGATATCCCTATGCAGAACAATGAAACTAGAATCCTATTTCTTGCCATCTATAAATATCAAATCAAAATGGATTAAAGACTTTATCTAAGACCTGAAATTATAAAACTATTGCAAGAAAATATTTGGGGAAAATGTCCAGGACATTGGGCTGGGCAAAAATGTATTGAGCAATACCCCACAAGCACAGACAACCAAACCAACAATGGACAAATGAGATTACATTAAGTTAAAAAGCTTCTACACAGCAAGGGAAATGATTAACAAAGTGGAGAGATAACCCACCGAATGGGAGCAAATATTTACAAAACACCTATCTAACAAGTGATTAATAACTGGAATGTATAAGGAGCTCAAAGAACTACATGGGAAAAAGTCTAATAATCCAATCAAAACATGGGCAAAATATTTGAACAGACATTTCTCAGAAGGAGATATACAAATGACAAACAGGTATATGAAAATGTGCTCAACATCACTGATCATCAGAGAAATGCAAACCAAAACTACAATGAGTTATCATTTCACCCCAAGTTAAAATGGCTTTTATCCAAAAGACAGGCCATAATAAATGCTGGAGAAGTTGTGGAGAAAAGGGAATCCTCTTACAGTGTTGGTGGGAATGTAAATTAGCACAACCACTATGGAGAACCGTTTGGAGGTTCCTCAAAAAATATTGAGTTACCATATGATCCAGCCATCAAACTACTTGGTATATACCCAAAAGAAAGAAAATCAGTATATAGAAGAGATATCAACACTCCCCCATGTTTGTTGCAGCACTGTTTACAATAGCTAAGATTTGGAAGCAACCTTACTGTCCATCAACAGTTGAATGGATAAAGAAAATGAGATGCATATACATAATGGGGTACTATTCAGCCATTAAAAAGAATGAGATCCAGCCATTTGGAACAACATGGATGGAACTGGAGATCATTATGTTAAGTGAAATAAGCCAGGTACAGAAAGACAAACATTGCATATTCTGAATTAAATGTCGTGTTTAAAAATCAAAACAATTGAACTCATGAAAATGGAGAGTGGAAGGATGGTTACCAGAGGCTGGAAGGGTATTAGGGGGCTCAGGGGGATGGGGATGGTAAATGGGTACAAAAAAGTAGTGAGAAATAATGATTAAGACATACTATTTAACAACAGGGTGACTATAGTTAATAATAACTTAATTGTACATTTTACAATAACTGAAAGAGTGTAATTGGATTGTTTGTAATACAAAAGATAAGTGCTTGAGGGGATAAATACCCCGTTCCCCATGATATGATTATTATGCATTGCATGTCTGCATCAAAATATCTCATGTACCCTGTAAATATACATATCTACTTACACATGAAAACCAAAAATAAAAAAAAGATATTATTTATGTTTAAAAACAGATCTATATTTGTATTTGTTTATATTGGAATTGGCAAACTTTTACTTAAAGAACCAAAGTAAATATTTTAGTCTTTGGGGACCACGTGGTCTCTCTGTAGCACTAAACTGTGCCATTGGAGCTAGAAACCATCCATAAACAATATATTAACTAATGTGCATAGTCGTGATCCCATAAAGCTTTATTTACAAAAACAGGCAGTAGATCAGACGTTGCTTGCAGGCTGTGGCTTCCCAACCCTGATTCTTGTGCTTAGAAACAGCATTCAATGACTAATGATTTAATAGAAATTACCATGTGCAACCTTAAAACTGGCCATTTTAGATGAACGTTTAGGACACCCAAGAAGGTATTTCTTTGCCTACAATCGTCATATAGCTTATCTTGGTCTTAAAATTCATGCTAAAAGTGTATTGTTTTCTTAGCAAAGGATAGAGGTCAGCACAAAGAGAAAATAAAATTTATTAAGAAGTTAAACAATGCAAGTTAAACAATGTCACATAGCAGTTTGTCTACTGTGTATTAAGTGCATGTTAATAGCATTCATATCATTCCTTAGAATTAGTAAACACATAAGAAATTAGCAGAGAAAAAGAATACAAATGTAAATTTTTCTACTTAGGTGATTCATTTTATCTTTCCCTTTGTCTACAAATAGACATTTTTTCCCCCTTAGATAGGTCAGAAGAAAGTTAAATTATATATATATATATATATATATATATAAAAGAATTGGAGAGAAGCAGATCTTTATTACCAGTAATGCAGGCAGATGCTAAGAAATTATACTGAAAATATGTTCAGCTACAATAACTATATGCTTGTAACCTGGGAAAGATGCTGCATAACTTATTGAAATACAAAAGCCATGACAAAATACCAAGTGATTATTTATCAATGCAGTTGAGAATTTATGATGAAAAGTGTGGGATCTGTTTAAGAGAGAATTTTGTTAGGAAATGAAAACTGATGATTTTAATATGAAAATGTGAATGTTTCAAATAAGAATAGCTAGAATGTAGCAGCTGTTAGCAAATATGAATAAATTTGTTATGAATTTATTTGGAAAAAAAGATTATACGTTCTATGTATTCGAACCAATGGATTTTAATTTTACTTTTTGTTTTTTTTCTGTTGCACATTTTTCTACTTGTTTCCTCTAATCCATATTATGCAGTCTGGAAATAACACCTCCATACATCCCAAATAATCTTAACTGCCTGACGTTCATTCTACCCACATGCACATACAAACTCTGTCTCTCTCTGTTTCTCTATGTGATATGGTTTGACTGTGTCCCCATCCAAATCCCATCTTGAAGTGTAACTTCCACAGTTCCCACATTTTGTGGGAGAACCCAGTAGGAGGTAATCGAATCATGGGAGTGAGTCTTTCCCATGCTGTTCTAGTGATAGTGAATAAGTCTCATGAGATCTGATGGTTTTAAAAATGGGAGTTTCCCTGCACAAGCTCTCTCTCTTTGCCTGCCATCATCCATGTAAATTGTGGCTTGCTCCTCCTTGTCTTCCACCATGGTTGTGAGGCCTTTCCAGCAATGTGGAACTCTAAGTCCATTAATCTGATTTTTCTTCCCAGTCTCAGTATGTCTTTATCAGCAGCATGAAAATTAACTAGTACAACAAATTGGTACCAGTAGAGTGGGGTGCTGCTGAAAAGATACCTGAAAATGTGGAAGTGACTTTGGAACTGGGTAACAGGCAGAGGTTGGAACAGTTTGGAGAGCTCAGAAGAAGATAGAAAAATGTGGGAAAGTTTGAAACTTCCTAGAGACTCGTTAGATGGCTTTGACCAAAATGCTGATAATGATGTGGACAATGAAATACAGACTGAAGTGGTCTCAGATGGAGATCAAGAACTTGTTGGGAATTGGAGCAAAGTTGACTCTTGTTATGTTTCAGCAAAGAGATTGGTGGCAATTTGACCCTGCCCTAGAGATTTTTGGAACTTTGAACTTGAAACAGGTGACTTAGAGTACCTGGCAGAAGAAACTTCTAAGCAGTAAAGCATTCAAGAGGTGACTTGGGTGCTGTTAAAGGCATCAGTTTCATAAGGGAATCAGAGCATAAAAGTTTGAAAAATTTGCAGCCTGACAATGTGATTAAAAAATAAAGTACCATTTTCTGAAGAGAAATGCAAGCCAGCTGCAGGAATTTGCATAAGAAGCCAAATGTTAATCCCCAAGACAATGGGAAAAATGTCTCCAGGGCATGTCAGAGATCTTCATGGCAGATCCTCCCATCACAGGCCTCAAGGCTTGGGAGGAAAAAATGGTTTCATGGGCCAGGCCCAGGGTCCCCATGCTGTTTACAGTCTAGGAACTTGGTGCCCTGTGTCTCAGCTGCTCCAGTCATGACTAAAAGGGGCCAAGGTACAGCTCAGGCCAGGGTTCATGGGGTGCAAGCCTCAACCTTGGTAGCTTCCATGTGGTACTGAGCCTGCGGGTGCGCAGAAGTCAAGAATTGAGGTTTGGGAACCTCTGCCAAGATTTCAAAGGCTAAATGGAAATGTCTAGATGCCTAGGCAGAAGCTTTCTGCAGGAGTGGGGATGTCATGGAGTGCCTCCTCTAGGACAGTGCAGAAGGAAAATATGGGGTTGGAGCCCCCATACAGAGTCCCCACTGGGTCATTGTTTAGTGGAGCTGCATGAAGAGGGCTACTGTCCTCCAGACACCAGAATGATATATCTACCAACAGATTGAACCATGTGCCTGGAAAAGCCACAGACACTCAAAACCAACCCATGAAAGCAGTCGGGAGAGAGGCTGTACCCTGCAGAGCCACAGGAGCAGAGCTGCCTAAGACCTTGGAAACTCACTTCTTGCATCAGCATGCCCCAGATGCAAGACATGGAGTCAAAAGAGATCATTTTGAATCTTTAAGATTCACTGCTCTGCTAGATTTCAGACTTGCATGGGACCTATACCCCCTTTGCTTTTGCCATTTTCTACCATTTGTAATGGCTGTATGTGACTGTACCCCCATTGTATCTAGGAAGTAACTAACTTGCTTTTGATTTTACAGGCTCATAGGCAGAAGGCACTTGACTTGTCTCAGATGAGACTTTGGACTAGGGACTTTTGAATTAATGCTGAAATGAGTTAAGACTTTGGGGGACTGTTGGGAAGGCATGATTGTTTTGCAATGTAAGGATGTGAGATTTGGGAGGGGCCAGGGGTGTAATGATATAGTTGGGCTATGTCCCCACCCAAATCTCATCTTGAATTGTAGCTCCCACAATTCTGACATTTCATGGGAGAAACCCAGTGGGAGGTAATTAATCATGGGGGTGAATCTTTCCTGTGCAGTTCTCATGGTAGTGAATAAGTCTCATGGGATCTGTTGGTTTCAAAAACAAGAGTTTCCCTGCACAAACTCCCTCTCTTTGCCTGCAGCCATCCATGTAAGACATGACTTGCTCCTCCTCCCCTTCCACCATGATTGTGAGACATCCCCAGCCATGTGGAACTGTTAGTCCATTAAACCTCTTTTTTTTCCCTAATCTCAGGTATGTCTTTATCAGCAGCATGAAAACAAACAAATCCACTATTTCTCTCTTTCTCTATCTGTTTTTCAGTCCACCTGTCTGTCTCTCTCTTCCACATACATAGACTTACAGACACACATACACACACACAGGAGTGAAATAAAATCACTTTATAACACGTAGAAACTGTATCTGTGGATATTAAAGTATCACACAGAATCACCTTCCTAAAATCAGTCAGAGTGCCAAATGCCGCTTTTCCCCAGAAATTAGTGTTTTTTGTTATAAGAAATATCCTTTATATTTATATTTAGATGTTTATGTTTAATTGTATGTTTTACATGCACATTTATATTTAAATATATTTTATGAATAAGGGTAGTTAGAGTTAGTACATATGAAGTCAACTTGGTGCAACAAGCATGAAGCAGAGTACAGGCCCAAAAGACCTATTATAGTTTTGGAACATGCTTCTTCCTCAGATTATTTTGAACATTACAAATTTATTAAAGAGTTGGAGATGTGCTCAATCTACTTATCATTCATCCATGATATATGTAATTTCTTTTAAGGTGAAGATTTTCAGCTCAAAATGGCTTTTGGAATGTTTACTCTTAGATGCAGTGATATTATGTCTGTTGAAATGCTTGGAATATAATCCAGGTGATTAACATCTGACACATTGCTCATCAACATTACATAAAATCAAAGCAAAACTTTTGAATGTATTACTTAATTTAATTCAAATTTAATGAGATAAAATATTTGAATGTACTTTGTACAAAATCATAATTATCATTATTATTAGTCATTTCTCAGACTTCAGTTTAGTTTGTTCCATTATTGGCAGCATTAATTGACCTATTAGCTTTTCCTCAGTCACTGAAAGACATTGTTACTATTGTCATGTTGTAAAGACATTGACTTTTAGAAAGTCAATGTAAAATAGTGGTAGAATATTTGGAGCACAATTTACGAAGCCTGGTGTAGCAAGATTTTAATAACATGTCGTGTTATTAAAATAACATGACTTGTCCTGGATATAGCTGTGTGTCCTTGTACGAGAAAGTGAACTTTCTGAATTTGCGATTCTGCATCTGATATAAGGAGGATAATGATATTACTGATATGATCTTTGTCAGGATTAAATTAGTGTAGCCAAAAACACTAGAGTATGAGTAAATATTCAAGAAGTATTTGGTCCTATTTTTGTTATTCATATTTTCATTGTTTATCATAGAATTTCTATACAGAATGAAGAATGGAGGATGGACAAGGCTGTACGATGGACATTACTTAGATAAGTTAGGCCTGAAGGGATACACAGCCACTGTTATTGATAGGTATCTGAAGTTTTCTGCAGCTTCAGACTGAGAAGGAACTTAGTGAGAATGATAACACATAATACCTCTATACATAAGTGGTGGTGCATAGCAACTGTCTTGACAAGCTGAAAGTGTCCCTAAAGTACCCATGAGTATAGTATCCTAGCATCTACATGCTGGAGTACCAGTCTAGGATATTTGCTTGCCTAGATGAGCCACAGCTGTCTTCTTCCCTCTTGTTGCTGTGTTCTGGATCAAATTAGGTTACTGTCACCATGGTGATAGAAACTGTCTAAAAGTAGGAGGGGATGAAATGTTTTAAAAGGCAATTGATGCTATTCCAAAGGGTTTAGATCTCAACTAAATTAATGGGGATTCACTAAATTACTTTACACTGATGAACGACCAGATGGTATCAAATTTTAGAATGATTACTCTGGCAGAAGTGTGGAAGAAGATAGACCAGAACATAAAGAGCGGCAGGGAAGGAACTATGCCGTAATCTGGGTGAAAAATTAAGCTTCAAAGGAATTATAATAATGGGATAGATTTACAGATAATAAATTGGATTCACAAGGCAATTTGGTAAGGAATAAGGTTACAGGCAGCAGGTTAGGGTACGGTGGAGACGTACCTTTAGTTGGTAGATTAAGATTTAAGGCAAATAATTTATCCTTAGTAGAATAGGTGACAGCAACTGTGCAGTTCCCCCGAAGAGTAACTTGGATGTATGCAAATGAGGTGACCAAGGCAGAGTGATGTAAGTAAGAAAGAGATGGGATTATAAGACATAGGGTCCAGTGTGGAAACAACTCAGGCACACAAATAAGACCATCAGCCACTTATAATACCACAAGCATAAAGCTATACTTGTGGTAGAGGCAATTTGATTCAATTATTATAATCATATGCTATTTAACAAAATTTATTAGGTACCTACTATGTGTCCGATTCTGAGTTAGGCAGCCAGTAGATAAGAAATTGTCTAAGGTGGGCATGGTGGCATGCACCGGTAGTCTTAGCTACTTTGGGGGGAAAAGCAAGAGGATCATTTGAGCCCAGGGGTTAAAGACCAAGTTAGGCAACATATGGAGATCCAAGTCTCTAAAATAAAATAAATAATCTTAAAATTACAGAAACAGAAATTGTCTAAATACTGTAAAATCTGGGGATATAGTAAAATCTTTGGGATATTATAACAATAGCTGAGACCACTGGAAGGCTCTAGTGAGAGGAGATCAGTCAGGGCCATGATAGTTCCAAGTTATATTTTGCTCAGTATTATACTTGAATTAATTTTATTAACGAAAACGTTTTAAAATGAAATTTTTTTTTAAACTTGCTTTGAATAATGCTATTGAATCAACTTCTTTTTTTCTATCAGCATTATAATTTCTTAGGTCTTCTACATTCTTAGCACTTACAGCTTTTAAATTTTTTTTTATAAACTATCTTTAGAGCAGTTTTAGATTCACAGCAAAATATAGCAGAAAGCACAAAAATTCACTTTTTAACTCCTGCCCCTACCCTTGCATAGCCGCTCCCATTATTAACATCCTCCACCAGAGTGGTACATTTGTTACAACTGATGAACCTACATTAACCTATCATTTTCACCCAGAGCTCATGGTTTATATTAGGGTTTCTTCTTGGTGTTATACCTTCTATGGGTTTGGGCAAATGTGTAATGACATGTATCTATGTACCTACCATGGTAGTATCATACGGAATCGTTTGATTGCCTTAAAACTATGGGCTCTGCTCATTCATCTCTCCCTTTCCCTCATCCCCTGGCAACCACTAATCCTTTTTTTATCTTCATAGTTCTGCCTTTTCCATAGCGTTATGTAATTGGAATCATATGCAGCCTTTTCAGGTTGGCTTCTTGCACTTAGTAATATGCTTTTAAGTTTCCTCTGTG